>NC_056725.1:338016426-338103926 GCF_019279795.1 Protopterus annectens
GCATCCGGATTAATGGTTGGGAATGCTTCTACCCATTTTGATTATATATATGTGTAATCGCTAAACAGTATTTGTTCCCTTCACATTTATGCAGATGTATGAACTCCATACAAATAGTACGGAACGGTTATGGTGGTGTAGGTAAACTCACTCCCTTCGGTTTAAATACTCCCTGTGCATGATATCTACGGCAAACGTGACACGCTGCTCATGAGGTTTGTATGTAGTTCGTAATTCCGTATGTTAGGGGTATTCTGTTAACCAAATGTACCATCCCCCCTGTTGAGACATGTCTCTACCCATGGCTCCACAAAGCCACATATCTGAATATATTAGACGTTAATATTGGCTTTCTCACTGTGGATATGTGCAGTCCGTGTTCAAGGATTGCTCCAAGTCATAACCACGTCGGCTTTTCTGCTTTCGTAGTTGCTGTTTGCATTGTTTGTACAGTTTCTACATCTAAACTGTCTGAGGTTTGTCATTCCTCATTCACACAGACACTTTCCAACTGTGACGCTGCTTGTTTTGCAGGTGCATGAGCTCATGCCTCAACTTTCCTACTGTTATCCTGTTGCTTTCTCTGCCCTGCATATTTACAATTACCTACTTCAGTGGGTAACTGCATGTAGTCTAATGCATTCAGGTTCGTATGCGCATGATTAATCGGTTTACCGGTGGATGTTATCATTCCCCTATTCTTCCACTGCTGCTCATAAACATGCACTGCACAGACAACAGAATGACTATCGGGACATATGTCCACACATCAGTTTTCCGCTACAGTACAAGCACGTGTTAAAGCTATCTATTCTGCTGCTTGAGCAGACACGTTATGCTGCAGGGTTTGGCCGTCTACAATGTCATTATCAATAACTACTGCATAAACTACTTCATTCGTTCCTGTAGGACTCTGTCTACATGATCCGTACACATTAACTGTCACCTCTGCATCATCTAAGGGTATATCAGTGTTATCATGTCTGTGTGTAGTTATTTAATCCATTTCGTATAGGCGACTGTGTGGTGTGCCATACACAGGTGTCGGACGTGATGTTGATAGGTTTAATGTTGTACAACGTTCAATCACCATGTGAGGTTGACTCAGTGGTATGGTCAAACATGACAAATGTCAAGCACGG
Source organism: Protopterus annectens (assembly GCF_019279795.1). Lineage (NCBI taxonomy): Eukaryota > Metazoa > Chordata > Ceratodontiformes > Protopteridae > Protopterus > Protopterus annectens. The sequence goes on from NC_056725.1 coordinate 338,017,569, forward strand.
GTCAGGAATGCTATCTTCTCTTGCAGCAGATTGATCGCAACTGCATGAGACATTCTCACAGTGAGAGGGTGGTCTAGTAACATTACGGCCGGGGCCTGTACTGCCATGGGTGCTACAACAACTGCCTGTACACAATGTGGCACTGACCATGCCACAGTGTCCAACTGCAATGAGTAGTCAGCTATTTAGCGTTGCTTACTTCCCTGCTGTTGCATCAAGACTGACGTCACATATCTCCGCTTACAATCTACGGTCTGACAACATGTGTTGTGATTATTCACGAGACCTACTACAGCTGTTGAGGCTATCAATCATTCTAGTCTGCAGAACGCTGTTTCTGCTACTGTAATCCGGTGTACTATGTGTTGTGCTGCCACAGGTGTATTAAAGGTTAAGGCAAACAATACAGCGGATTCCACAGCATTGTTTGGTATCCAGATTTAACAAGTGTTAGTCGGCCCAGACACGACATCATTCCCTTCTTGTTAGTTGGCTTGGGTGCTTATTATATTGCTACCTTCCTATCGTCATGTGATGTTCTACCCTACTTGGATACCAGATATGCCAGGTAATTGACCTGTATTCTCTGTAGTTGCAATTTATGCTTGCTTACTTTATGTCCCTGTTCTGCTGATTATCTCAATAATGCTATTGTATCTTCCATACATTGCTGCTGGGTAGGGGCCGCAAGCAGAATATCATCCAAATAAAGTAGAACTTGACTGGCCCCGGGTGGAGTTAACACCGGAATGTAGCTAGCCATCCTGTGAGAATATCATTGTACTTTCACAGTAGCCCCGCGATAGCCGGGTATGGCTGTATCTGTCACCCTGACTGTACATGCAAAGCAATACGGACTATGTGGATGTATAGGTATTGCAAAGTAAGCATAGCTTATATGTACCACGGTAAGATACTTCTGTGGCATGTTCATAGCATTGAATATAGTGTGTGGGTCTGGCACCAACGCTACCCTAAGTATTCTTACATGATTTACAGCTTGTACATACTGTACCATCCGCCATTCCCCTTTTGGTTTCCGATCAGGAGATACAGGGGTATTGCATGGTGAATAGTGATTACTTTGTGGATGGGGAATTCCCTCTATGACTTTGCAGATATCTTCTGGTGTCCATGGTCTATACGCTACAGGGGTTGGATCCTGGCCTTCCTGTCCTGCATGAGGGTTCGGTACTTCAATTAATTGACAGATATCCTCACTCTGTTTTAGTACTGTGTTCTTACTCGGGTGTCCCTAGGTATGTTACGTGTTCGGGATGTGGTTTCAATAGCTTCTATTACATTTGTTTGTTGTGCTACCTCTGTTGCCACAGGATAACGTGTGGGGACTAGCCTGCCCTCCCGCTTAATATCCTGGATGTGGTATCGGAGGTGGTAGGGGTTGTGGGGGCTATCGGTACTACTGTATTATGATCTTCTCTGTGTACGTATGATGCTTAGCCATTTGTAGTGTTCTATTCCCTTCGGTACACTACCTCAGTCCACCGATGTGCATGACGGATACCCAATTGTCGCTGTTTTGTCGCCTGCACATCTTAGGGCTGCCACCTTTTCCAATGCACAATGTGGGACATTAGTGTTCGGAACGTGTAATTTGCCTGGAAAATGCATACCCACGGCCAGTACATAGGACAGGAATTCACGTTTTGCCAGGAGAGCAACCAATTGTTGTAGCATTTCAGTTGCTTATTCTGTTTATTATTATATTTTGCTGTTCCACATACAAATTTACTGTTTTATGCTACCATTTTGATATATATCTGGGAAATGTTTGTCCTGAGATATCAGGACATTTGACATTTGTTCGGTTTGTTTACAGGACACGGCTGGCCAGAGAGGGACTATCCCTCTCAGGGTGGAACAGGTGTTTACCTTGGAACATATGCATCAAATTTTCAGGGATTACAATGTTTCAGTAACAAAATTTTGCGTAATATACCATCAATGTCATATTTATTACCCCATTTTGCTGCGTAACTCACATTATGTGCTCTCTGCGATTGCATATTCTTCACGTCACCCGTCAAACGCGGATCACATGATGTGTTGCTTCAATAATCTCCCATATCCTCTACACGACTGCTACGTACCCTTCTGTCATACCACGTGTGTCTCCTTCCCTGTATCCACTGTAGTGTCTACAATCACTATTTACTCTGCTGTGTGTTCCCCTGACCTATGTTCAGATTTAACAGTATGTGGGTAGGTCTTCGACCCGATATCACTACTGTTAACAGAAACACAATGTAGTCTGGTCCCTGATCTACAATACACACACAAAGGCAGACACTCCTTACCTGGGCCTCCTGTTTACGGCTGCACGTTTTCTTCTTGGGATCCACTTTCCCGCTTTTCAGCCACAGATCAGACAGTAAACAGCCTCTTTACACACAACAATTCAGTCGGAGGTCTTTTCATTCAAGCAGAACCATTTATGCATATTCTCCAGCGTACATGTCTAACCAGCCATGTACTCTGACCTGTAGCTTACCAAGGGAATTCGGATTACAAGGATCACAATGTGAAATAAGTTGTTACAACCAGACTGTAGTTATCAGTAGGCTTTTCTAAGTGACAGCCGATAACACAGGAGGCTCGGGTTCGGAAAGTTTTAGTAGTGTACACAGGCAGGCTAAATAATATACAGTCCAAGTATGAGAGTTTTGTCTGACTCTTTACAGTAAGCAGTTTCTTTATATAGTGTTTACAATCAGCTTTTGCCCACCTTACTGGCGTGGTCGGTCACAGGGCATTTCCATCACTATGGTCCGCAATAGTCTATACATACGTGGGTGCTGGGGTCGTGCTTTTAAAATGTTTTCCCATGGGAATAACACAGCCTTGCAAGGCACCTTGTACATTACAGTATCCTTTTGTGATTGTAGCTGTTTCAAGGACCCTAGACTGTTACGATACAGTGGACAGTTAATTTCTTAATACGTTGCTTTGTCTCTCTGGTAAGGAGTTGTACTGCTATCTTCGATAGAGCTCACAAGGCCATCCTCCTCTGGGGAAGGAGTGCTGTTATGCATGTACATACATTTATTGTTCTGTAACCCAGCAAATTATTAATGATGACAGACATGAGCCTGCTGTACTGCTTACTGCCAGGTTCAGAATTCCATCACAGTACAGCTTAGCTTCACCAATTACATGCAGGCTTAGTTCTACTGCCATATTGTACGGTACAATTCAATGCATTATATAGTATTTCGAGTGTAAACTGGAACTTCATATGTGTTTCTATATATTTTACGAACAACATCCATCCGGCCATATGCATGTTGTTCCGTCCTTTACCTTGACCGTGTGTATTTGTCCGTCCAGCTACGCTAATCTCCACATGTGATGTCCCAGCTTCCAATTCTTTGCCTGTAGCACCCTGTTAGGACGTCCTGTTTGGTAGGCACCTGTTCCGCTGTATGTGATCGACTTCACTGCATAGATAATCATCGATGCGGTGGTCCAACGACCCGACTTGTCCACATGTGTACAGTTATGTGCACCGTGTCGTATGCAAACCTAGATGGTTTGGACGGGTACATACTACATGCGGGATGTACACATTCTGCTGACACATTCACATGCAGCCATTTACATATCTGTACCTGCAGTGGGTTGGTGACATGTGGGGTACGTATTTGCCCGCGTGGCATTGCCTAACACAAACATCTTACCACAGTTCAGGTATGCACATTGTGTGTGGTTGTATAGCTGCACACGGATGCTAGCAGGTTTGGGTGCAGAGGTATACATGGGTGGGACTGACATGTACAATGAGGCTATTGTGTAGTACATCCGAATGCATGGGTTCTGCTTCTGGATATTACACTTCATCATACGCCATCCAGTGTATGCAACAGAGACGTTGCTGGGTGTGGGATATGTTGCTATGCACATGTTTGCCTGTGTTTGAGGTATCTTGCTTCCTTACTGTTGTTATGTGAACACAGCTACCCGGCTATGTACTCTCACTACTGCTTGTGACCATTATGGTTGGCACCTTTTCCAGTGCCCATAGTGGGGCATGTTATGTGGAAACTTCGGGATTTGCAGGACTACACATACCCACGGCTAGTGCGGTTGACAGATCTTCACTTGTTTGCCATACTATAAGCTTATTCTGTAAGCATTTGGGTTCCTTATTTATTTTCTTATGCCATGTCTGTGTTTCATATCGTAATGTATATGTTTTATGCTACTATTACATGTATATTGCGTGAATTTTCTTGACAGGGGATCGGAGGTCATTTTCCATATTTACGATTGTTGCAGGGACACAACTGTCCAATCAGGGACTGTCCATGGCACATTCGGACAGCAGGTAACCCTGGTGACCATGGCCATGTCGCTACTGGGGTTTCCACCTTTACAGTTTCCGATCTGGGATATTTCCGGGACTCACATCTGACTTTACAGGCCGACACATACAAACGGTCACTATATAGCATAGAACTTCACTTGTTTGCCTAAATAATAAGCTTATTGTTGTGGCAATTTGCTTGCTTATTCTGTTTCTTGTGTCATTTAGGTATTTCTGTTACAGAAATAACCAATTCATGCTACCATTACATTAAATACGGGATATCATTGTGTCCTACAATCGTAGCACATCAGCCATTTCTAATACGTTTTTTCGGGACACAATTGGCCATGGAGAGACTGCCACAACCAAAGTGGGACAGGTGGTGACCTTAGTCACTGCTCCTATGTCGGTGCGGCGCGCTGACATGCGGCTGTACACCTTCTCTGAGTGTAAACACTGACGGTGCATTGCGGGACGAACGCGGTCTTATGCGTATCCTTTGCTCCTTGGACGGGTACACTTATGCCTTCGTGGCTTCTATTTGCTTCTCCGTTAATTTCGGACGGGGACTATGTTGCATACTGTACGTGCGTTTCATTCTGCACAGGACCTGGCTGCTGCCATTACTATTGTGGGCGGACCGTGGCTGTCAGCACATTAGGTTGCTCACCTCATGCCGGCTTAGACACGCCTCCAGACGCATCCTACCTGGGCTCGCTCACGTACACTACGCACGTGTCTGTGATTCCGGTGCACTCTCATTAATATGTATATGGCGCTACTGCGCCGGCTATTCCATGCACCGCCGGCGCAGGCCTTACGCCGGCCTTGCGCCGAGCTTCATGAATCCCGGGGCTAGTCTTTTCACTCATTATGAACTTCATCAGAACATGTCAAACAATTAATTCCAAAATTAAATACTACACAAATTAACATCACATAACCCAAGGCAACCAGTATAAAACAACATAAAATATATATGCAAAAAACACTTTTGTAAAAAACTTTTTATAAAAGCTTCAACACATACCGATATGTATCACTTAAAAAATATATAATATATATATATATATATATATATATATATATATATATATATATATATATATATATATATAGACTAGCCCCATACAATTTTAATTTAAGCAAAGTAGTAATAGAAGTAAAGAAGTAATATTGATTGAATGATTATTGCTCTATTACTTCTTTGCTAAAAATATCTAAACTATGCTTGCTTTAATGTAATTTGGTAGTCTATTCCATGCATCAGCTGATCTCTCAAACAACCAATTAATACACTTCATTCATTCTTATAGACTCTTCTACATAGGTTATCTGATGATTCTCTACTACTTTTTGAAAACCACAACCATTCCCAGATGAGTTGTCTCTGAATGCCCTCTACACCTGAATATAATCTCCTTTTAAACAAGACACTGTATAAGTTCAGATATTTTAGTCTTTCATAATAACTTAAATGTTCACATCCATACGTACCCTTGGTATAGTTCCTCTGTACTCTTTCCTGTTTACTCATGCTTGTTTTCTTATAAGGTTTCCATATTTTTATACCATACTCAAGTTTGGGTCCAATGTAACCAACAAACAATGACTTCATCATTTATGATTTCCTAGACTTTATAAATCTTGTTATGCAATCTATTGTTCTATAACTATCATTAATCAATTGGTTGATATGATTAGAAAAGCTCAAAGCTGGATCTAGCCATGTACCCAAGTCCTTAAATGAATTTACATGTTCAATCACTGTGTGCTGTATTAAATATTCACCTTTCAATGTATGTCTCCCAAATCTCATATACTCAGTTTTTGATGTATGTATCTGCATATCATCCTCCTCCTCTGCCCAAATGGTCAATCGAGTCAAGTTCTTTTGCTGACATGCTCTGACTGTAGCATATGAAATCAGTTTACCCAATTGTAAGTCATCCGCATACAGACTGTAGAACAAATCAGATGAAAAATATAGATATGAAAGATTATTCTAAATACGTATGAGCCTAGGAGACAATTCTGTAGGACACCTTGACTGTAACCTAAAAATTTCACCTGTCCAGTTGCAATATCATACTTGCCACATCCTACTTGTAAACCATGCAACTATCCATCTTATCAACAGTACATCAAAACCTAATTGTTCTAATTTATTGATCAGCGTTTTGCGTATGACCTTGTCAAATACTGAAGTTAAATCTATATAAATTATATCACAACATATTTTTTACTTGTAGCTGTTACTGAATTGTTACAGAATATCATGTTACAGGTAGCAATAGATCTGTTTTTAACATATGCATGCAGATATATGTTTCAAGTACCAACCTTTGTAGTTCTGCCAATAACTTATCAAATATTACCTACTCCATTATTTTCCAGATAATTAAAGTAAAGTTAAGGCTCTGTATGACTGTGAGTTTGTCCTACTTCCATTTCCCTTAAAGAGAGATATAACAAGTACATGTCTCCAATCTTGAGGAATCTTTTCATATTTATGTGACCTAGTGAATAATAAATTTAATGGTCATGTAAGTTCTTGCTGAATTGTTCTGAGGTCATTATTACTAATTCTGTCTTCTCCCTGTGCTTTGATTGCATCCAGTTTACATAGTTCTTTTTCAATATAATCAAATGTTATTTTAGAATCTTAGATTACCTGGATGTCCCTAGGACAATTTATCACTCCCTTTATGGATCCAAACTACTTTGCATAATATTTTAAATATATTTATAACCTGTTGTGTCTGATAATAAATTTTAGAATCTACGCACAGTTTATTAATTTATTTGCATTTACTCCTCCCATATCATATGTATCTATGAAATTGTGTCCTATTATGCTCAATATCTTTATAAAAATGTTCTTCAAATTTTTCTAGATCTTGTCTCACATTATATTTAATTTGTCTGTCCAGCTCTTTATTTTACTTTTCAAAGTTGTACTGCAACTTCTTTTCCTTTTCTTATATATTTTTTTCTCTCCCCTTAATCAAGTATGTTGTTCTTATGGAAATATATTGTCCTGATATTGTGTGCTTAGATCCTGATGTCAAACATGTTTGCTTTGATTGGCTTCTCTTTTAAATTTTCCACATTCCTTCTGCAATTTTTCCACTGAATGCATCACTTCAATTACTTCCATATGTTGTTAAACTTCTGTGCATTGGTTTAGATTTTAATTTGGCAGAATTACCTAGCAACAAATTAACTTTTGTAACCCAATGAAGTGTACATCAACGATGGCAAAATTAGACATGGAGCAACAGTAATTTTTTTAGGAACACAATGTCTAGTATGTTACGTTCCCTGGTAGGCTTTTTTGCAATCTGAAGCAATTGCTGTTCCTGAACATATATGGTGAGTAAATTCTTTACTAATGTTCTTGAATCAATGTTATTCCAGTCTCTTTATGGTGAACTTAAGTCCTCAACCACTATTATTCTTCCCTCCTGTATTTCATGCAAGAACTGTTTGATCCTGTGTTTCATGCAAGAACTGTTTGAATTCTTGTAGGTCATCAGCACTTCACTTTGGTTAAAGTCAGAAAACCCCAAACAAGTAATTCACAACACAATGGAAGGATGAAGTCTTCAGAGCCAAGTGCTGCTTTAAAATTCTTTATCGTGGATAACAAAGTTAAATGCTTTCATCCCCAAAATATCAGGACTTCTTCAGAACAAATAACAAAAATAAAATATGCCCTTTATATATACCTCATAACTAGCTCTAATTTACAGTTAAGACAGCCAATTAAAAGTTACATATCCTTAAGGAAAAACTGCAGCCCTTAAAATTGTCCATTAAAAAGTACTGTTTTATTTTTAAATCTTCAGTGCACCCTAGATACAAAAAATGTTTACATGAATAGTTATATGAATCAAAACACACCAAAAGGTATGTAAAAAAACAGTTCAAAGAAATAAAAGCAAACCATGACACAAAGTAGTGTGAACCACAAATAACTAACCCAAATAAATGCCTTTCACTTAAAAAAAAAAACCTTCTGTGGTAAAATCTGTTAAAATGCATCCATAAATGCATGAAATAAAATAAAAGTTTTTATTGTAGGAAATTAATTAAGAATGTCCCCCTCATTTTTTGGGGTCACTATAAAACATAGCAAGCTTTTAACTTTAACATGCTAGAAATGGAAACATTCTCATTCAGCCCAAGAGGTTGAGTGGCATTAGTTTTCAGCTGCCATTTCTACTCGAGGAACTCAAAATAGTCATCAATGGGACCCCCCCCCCCCCGGTTTCCTAGTTTTGCCTGGTCAATCACACAAAATGTAAACAGATGCGTAGGGTACAGTTTAATATGTCTCACCAAAGCATTATGATCATCCCCTTTCTTGATATCATAATAATGTTCATAGACCCTTTGCCTAATAGTTCTTTTGGTTTTCCCAACATAAATGTGGGACATGAATTACATAGTACTGGGTAGACCACCTGTTTACTACTACATAAAAATCTCCAACTGAGGTAGATCTCACCAAAACAAGAAACTGAAAACGAAGACCCTTCAAGCATATATTGACATACATTACAATTCCCACATTTGGCCATCTTTCCTACCTGCCGGGTTATCCCTACCATTTTTAGATCATCTTAGAACTAGGGGCATTTTTGTATACCACAACTGGTTTCAGCCCAACTATATCTAGATGTTCACTGTTCATATGAAAAATAGTCCAATTCCTTTCCACAATTTCCTTAAGGCTTTCAAACTGACCTGTATAGGTCAATATTAATCCATGATTCAAATGTTCCACTCTAGTCACTTGGGTTCTTGTATCATGCCCTGCACCAAAGTTAGGCCCATAAACTTTACCTAATAAGGGGGAAAATAACCCGTCCTCCACTAATTGATCACATCACTAAAAATGTTATTCAAAACATATCTGTGTGCAGTTTTTTCCTTAAGGAAATGTAACTGTTAATTAGGTGTCTTAATTGTAAATTAGAGCTGGTTATGAGGATTGTATGTGTGTGTGTGTGTGTGTGTGTGTGTGTGTGTGTGTGTGTGTGTGTGTGTGTGTGTGTGTGTATGTGTGTGTGTGTGTGTGTGTGTGTGTGTGTGTGTGTGTGTGTGTGTATATATATATATATATATATATATATATATATATATATACATATATATATTATATATATATATATATATATATATATATATATATATATATATATATATATATATATATATATATATATATATATATATATATATATATATATATATATATATATATAAAGAAAGTATTTTATTTGTGTTATTCATTCTGAAGAAGTCCTGATATTTTGTGGATGAAAGCGCTTAACTTTTTTTATCCACAATAAAGAATTTTAAAGCAGCACGTGGCTCGAAGACTTCACCCTTCCTTTATGTTGTGAGTTACTTCACTTTTGTTGTCTATACACTCCAACAATTGTTATATGTTCCAGGGATTGTCTTTATTGTCACAGTTACATAGTATGTAGCATTGGTGTTATCACTAAACATGTAATAATTACAGGTCTAACTACCTTTAATCATTATCGTAACACCTCTACCTGTTTTTTGTTAGAATATCTGTTACAGTAAAAACATTTATAACCTGACAGAATGGGTTTTCAGTTATTGCTGTTTAGCCATGTTTCACAAACAATAACAACATCAAATTTGTGGAAATGTAGCAAATTTTACAATAAAAAAAAATATTAATGATCTTAGCATTAACAACCATTAGAGGTGCATCAAATGTTGCTATATGTGAAGTGTTAAAATTTTAAACCTGACAAAATTTCTGCCATACATTTGTTGTCAAATATTGTAATATATAAAATGCAAAAATTGTCTTTCCTGTTCTTGATTAGTACATGCCATCATGTCTAAATGCATTTAGGACTATTGAACAAAAGTTCAATAGTCCGAATCCACAATACCCGAACGCACGTTAACGAAAGCGCTTCCACTGAAAAAGCAGTTTCATTAAAGTCCATTCAAAAAAAAAAAAAAACTAAATCTTCTTTTATTCAGGGGGGGCAAGCCCCCTTGCACCCCCCATGTGGAGGCTGTGCCCACCACCCCCCCTACATTTATATTCTCACTCCGAGGTTGCACTACAGTGGGCAAAAGGGAATTCTCCCTTAACCGCACTGTAGTGAGACCGGCACAACCAGCATACATAACTGAAAGTGCTGCTTCAGTGAACAGCACTTTCGGTTATGTATGTTCGGTGATTTCTGCTTCACCAGAAAGTGCCGTCGGGGATCTGTACGGATCCCGTCTGAACAAGTGTACCCAAAATTAGGCTCAGATGATCTACACATTTCCACTTTTTAAAACAGGACATTTTTATTCATGTAGGTAGTTACCTAAAAAATCTTTTCATTCACAATGACCTGAGACTCCTTTCTATATGTGTTTTTTGAAAAATATGTCCTAACACCTGAACAAGCTATGCTATCTAAGAGTGCTGTAAATTCCCTACTAACAATGAAAGAGTCATTGCAGATGGGATTATTTATAATGACATTTGCACTTCCTTACATTAAGGAATTCTAAGGCTAGTCTCACATCCTCTATTGTTGCTGCTGGCAAGCATAACACTATTCAATGTTCATTATCTTCTCTGCAAATGTAAGTATCAGTTCGTCTAATAATTGAATCTCTAGTTACGAGAATAGCCATTCTGGCTACCTTTGAAGAATCTTCAACTTTTCTAATTCAGTAATTTCGGCTGCATCAGTTGTTAGGAATGATATTCATCACCATTAGATATAGTAATCCCACTGTTTTCATTGCTTATTGCATTTGCAAGCATACAGTTCTAATCTACAGTACCTGACTTTGCACATCCACAGTTTGAGCCATGTTGTCAATATCTGTTTTTCTCCTATTTTTTTCTTATAGTAATGTTCTTCAGTCCTTCCACATTCAGTTTTTATTTCTTCCTTTTCAACTGGCCCTTTCCTCTGTTTTTCTACCTTCCATTTTGGAAAAATGCCCTTTCATGTATAGTGAAGGTTTTCAGTTCGAAAAATTGTATCATTCCCTGAAATCCATGTGTTACATAGCAAAGCAGTATCCTTTTAAATATGTATTCTCTCTGCTTTACAGCCCCTAATCACTTCCTTTTCCCTTCCTTGTTACTTGTTGTGAACTTTTTTCCTATATTTTTCTTTTTTTTTTCTTTCCCTCTATACACTTGGAATTCTTAGATTGCTGAATTCTTGTATCCAGAATTCCAAAGTTGTCAGAGGTAGTATCATGCTCAGTAGGGGTTGACCAATCTTTACAGATAGTTCACACTTCCTTTCCTAAATGTGTTCTGTGTGCTCTTTGCCTAACATTATCTCATCTGTCCAGTCATTAATATATGTAACAATTGTCCAAGCTGTGCCATTGCACAAGAGCAACCATCATCTGTAAGTACAAATTTACCACTAATAATGGTAATCATATCATCCAACATTTGACACGAGGAACATAGATCATCAGTGCTATTAAGTGTTATCTTTAAATATCCATAGCATTTAGTACACTGTACAAGATACTTGTGCTTTAGCAAATTATTAAAGGCATACTCGCTTAAGAAATCCATATCCAGCTGCAAAAGAATAAAGAATTCTAAAAGAAAAGAATAATAAACATCAGTTAATGAACTTCTTTTCTTTATTGATACACTGTTGCACTTCCTCTGTCATTCTTCACCTGTAGCAATTTTAGTAAACCACCATTCTGCATCAGCATTTGTGTCTGGGATTCTTAATCAAATCCTTTACATTGCAGCTGATCCATTGCTTAATTTTCAGTTTGTTTTCTTTCTGTATCAAACAGCTTACTTGTCACAACTTTACACTTCTGTGTTACTTCTCTTTCTCTCTTTTTGTTACATTTACCATGCTTAATTGAATGTATGCATTTCCAATTGTTTTTACTTTGCTTCTGACTATTAGTTAGAATTCTAGGTTTACAGATGTACATAGTACTTACTAGGCTATTGTTCTGTGAGACTCATAAAAAAACTAGCCTTGCACTCCCATGGTAATTTTCAACCCTTATATTTTGCAAAATAACCCAGAGATGGGCCAAATAAGAATATGCTGAGAATTTTACATTTCCCCTATTCATGGGGTACAAGGGTACTAAATTTTGATTGAATTTGTGGTTGCTCATCCTTTCAAGCAAATTACATTCAAACAGTGTAAGAGAAGTAATTTATAGACTATTTCCTTTTGTGCTTTCTTCCAATGACACTTCTTTTCTTAACTATTTCATGTGGTGTGATGGTTTCAGAGAAGTAGTATTCTTTGTGATGTAAACCTATCCCTTAAACATAGTTATTTATTTTGCAGAAGAAATTGAGATCCCCTGAGCACTGAGAATTGATTTCATTGTTTTGCATATGAGTGAACCATAGAAGGTCTTGTTTCTTCTTTCAAGTCCTTTCTTCTTTTTTGAAGATTAGAAATACCCTTGTTCTTTTTTCTTCCTATCTTAAAACTTCTGTTTTTGCATAATTTTCTAATTTACCCAATATTTTCTTATCTACATACTGTTTTTCTACTCTAGTAATGGCATTTTGATGCCATCTGTAATGTTATATTTTCTTCTGTTTCCATATTTTTTCTCTGTTCTTTCATTTTATTTATGCCTGCAATGTAACCTATTTTGGGAAACTCAGGTTTTGTAGCATAAAATAAAAAAACATTTTTTTTTGTTCTTAATGTCTAACTCATAATTTACAAGCTTTTTGCCAAACTTCCCATTTTTTTTTACTTTTGGGGACTTTCATTTTCTGTTATAAAATGAGGGGTCTCTTCAATGATTTACTCGTATATCAGGGTATAACACTTTGTCAAAATCTCTTTCATACTTAAAGGATTTTACACTAGTTTTCTACTAGCTCAGGCCCTAATGACTTTGCCAGAGTTGGTTATTTATAGTCACTTTTTTCCATGACATTTATAGATTTCATTTTGATAAGATTTAGCAAACAAAAGGGTCAGCCTTGTGAAGGTACCACCAATGCCTGAAGGCGAGTTCAGTGAAAAATCAAAATCTCATTTTTTTCTACAAATTCTGTATCTTCATCTTAACCTCCTCTGGATGGAATTAATGATGTCTCCACACTAGAGTCTTTGAAAAATGAAGTAACACTTTGCTTATTGTATCTTTTACATGCACTGCTTTATCAGGTTAATGATTGCAGTTCTCCACCAAGAAATACAGCTAGCAATATAGAATGCAACATGTAAAAAGTAAAGTAAAAAAGAAATTTGCATGACTATCTGCTTATAACTTGGTAGTGATAATGCAACAGGGAAAACAGGTGATCTCTGTGGCACTCAAAAATTTTAGCAGTATCAGTTGCGATCCTTTTCTGGTGTATAGCTTTGAGTCATCTCTATGTTTGTTATGAATCTTCCTTTTATACTTTTGCTATATAGTTCAGCTCCCCATTCAATTTGTATACATTCCACTATTGTCATGAATTCAAAATCAATCATTCAGTTAATGTATATTAAACTAAAAATAAATAAATAAATAAAAATAATTGTAGATATTCAAACTGTCTCTGAATAGAATGGTCATGTTCAAATCACAATTCTTTTACTTTTTGTTTGACAATAGTATAAATTTAGTCTTAGCAGTGTTAAGGTGATATTGCATAGCTGCTGGCTTTCACTGTTGCAAAATAAAGTTGAACTGCAGATCAGAATTGATCACAGCAATTGTGTTATGTGCAAGCAGGTCTGTATAACCGAATGGATAATCTTTTATTCTTCACAGTGTTAGATAATGTCATTCATCAAGATGAAAATAAAATAAGGCCTAATACGGAGCTCTGGAAATACTCCAACAGTAAGCAGAAGGAAACTCATACTGCTTTGGAAATACACCTCCCAGTACAGACATGACACATTTTTTTTGTCTGTTTTTTGGGAGCATTTTACAGTTAAGAATTACTTTAGCATGATTGTGCATATGTTTTAATATGCATTTTAATATTACAATACACCATATTTTCTTCCTTTTTTATGTAATGAATTTGCTAAAGTCCAAGATATGACATTTTCATAGTATTTTAAAATGCTATCACATTGTCAGCAATAAAGCACATTTTGAAGAACTGCCTGTAAACATAGTATTGAAGATGGCCAACAAAATGGGATTTGATAATATAGGATTTCAACAAAGTCAGGCAGACCCATATATATATATATATATATATATATATATATATATATATATATATATATATATATGTGTGTGTGTGTGTGTGTGTGTGTGTGTGTGTGTGTGTGTGTGTGTGTGTGTATACAGACAATAAAGCAAGTTAGGACCATTTTCGTCAGACCTTATCCCTTTATATAGAGGTACAAAACAAGGTTGTCCTCTATCCTCTACTTTCGTTGCAATAGCTATTCAGATTTTAGTAATATCAGTTCAGTCTAATCCAAAAATAAAAGGTATAGAAATTATGAAAAGTATGCACATTACTGATTACATATTGCTAACTATACAATCTTAAATAAATTCTTAGAAGAACCGACTTGCATCATGAAACAGTATATCAGAAAATCTCAGGTCTACAACTCAATGACTCAATCTCAGGGTTTCTATTTATAAATAAAAATAAAAAAATTACAAATATCTCAAAATAAAATTTTGGTAAAAAAATGTTTAATGTTTACATAATTAGGTATTATTATCAAGGAAACCTTAGAAGAAATCAAAGATGCAAATTATGAAATATGTAGTAGAATTATCTTTTTTTTTACTTTATTTATTTATTTATTTGTGGAACAAACTAATTATTTCTTCTGAAGATAGATTACCATTAATAAAAATGCTTCATTTCCACAAATCTTGTATATAATATAAGCTCTAGTTCCCATTCCAAAAAGATGTTTAAAAATGAATAAACTATTAATACATTTCCACTGGTTTCCAAAGAAGCCTGGAATACCTTACCACCATGATTCTAGATTTTGGAATTTGGGAAATATAAGTTTTCCAAATACAGAAACCTATACTAAAGCTGCAACTTTTAAAGTTATTGTTAATTAGTGAGGTCCCAGCTATTAGTCAAACTGGAAAACATTACATTTTTTATCAAAAATATTATTATAAATAACCTTTCCAAGAAGAATAAAAAGGAGACATGAAACACTCAAAATAAAAATACTAGGTATTCTTAAGAAATCCATACAAATGTAAATAACCTCATTTGGATCTGTGTGTTTAACTATATTCAATTTAATATCTCTTCAACTACTCAATCAAAATACATAAATTTTATATTAAAAGCTTTTAGAATCACATTTTTAAGTAGTGTAGACCTGAATCTTTTGTTTGACACAATAATGTACTTTAAAGTTACAAAATATTTTTGAGGAAAACTCATAAGCAAAAATCTGAGATCTTGAAGTATAATAATTTTGTATGCTGATAGAATTGGCTAGAGGATACAAAAGTTAACTGCTAAATGTAATGTAGATCCACAAGATTGTTTTAATTAAAATATTAGACTTTTGGCACAAGACACATTCCTTCCATTTTCACATTCTAGATATAAAGAATCCCCAAAGTTAATAATTTCTTCATGAAATCATATGCAATAGCTTTGAATTGAAGAATATAACTTCAAACCTTTAAAAGATTTTTATCTCATAGAAACATAATTATTACATTTTGGGATCATATTTCTTTGGGTCATAATACAATGATAGCAGAATAATATAAATCGCAATAGTTGAAATTTATAAAAAGAACAAAGTACATCTTGGATACACTTCCAGTGCATTTTCACATGGAGCTTTTACACAGAAGCTTTTTAACACCTACTAGAACAGGAAATGTAATAAAGAAATGAATAATGAATGCTAGAGATATACACCATCTTGTAACACAAATTGAATACATATATTTTATGACTGCCCACTTGCACATAACTAATGAGAGCAATAGAGTCAAAAAGCTAATAAAACAGGACAAATTCCAATACTACCAGTCCCTAGACTCCTCCCAACACAGCCCCAAACAATTCTGGTCCTCCATAAACTCCATCCTGCACCCAGGTAAAGTCAATACCCCTCCTCCTAACATCCCTCACTCCTCAGAAAATATTGCTACCTCTTTCAACACACACTTCACACAGACCATACTATCACTTGCTAAACAACACAACCCCTTCCCCTCCAACCCACACCTTCAACTAGTAATCTCCCCACTGCCTTCTCTTTTTCTTCTGTACCTACCTACAACATAACAAAATACTCTTAACTAAACGTAAGCCCATCAAATTAGCAGCAGACAACCTCCCAAGTGAATACTTACAAATCACAGCTGATGCTCTGGCCTACCCAGTATCCATCTTGATTAACTGATCTCTGTCAGAAAGTTACGTCCCCACACTGTGGAAAGTATCACATATAATTCCTCTCCACAAAGGTGGACCCTCCACAGAACTAACCAATTACTGCCCAATCGCTATTCTCACTCCACTCTCTAAAATCTAGAGAGACGCATACACTCTCAGGTCTCAGACTACCTCCTTACTAACAACCTCCTTTCCAATACTCAGCATGGTTTCTGACCAAACCATAGCACCACCACTGCCTTACTCTCCTTTACGAACTCGATCCTTCAGCGTAAAAACAATAGCTATCTCTCCTCTGCTACTTTCCTAGACCTATCTAAAGCATTTTGAAAAGAAAGTTGCCAAGGATGCCAAGGATAACCATAAGGCCTTCTATGGCTACATCAAAACCCTAAATGGCAACGCTCAGGTCTGTTCTGAGCTAGTACAAAATGGAACAAAATACACTGACCCTTCTGACATTGCCAACATCTTGGCTGACAGGTTCAGTGCAAATTTCTCCCCCCCCATCACCACCTACAGGGCCTATTACCATTCCAGGGGATTGTGTAAGTCCAATTATTACTGATACATTGGTTAACAAGGCTCTATCTAAAGCTAAAAACACTGCCTCCATGGGACCAGATGGTATCCCAGGCTGTGCCATACGCGAGCTCCAAAAGGAATTAACCCTGCATCTTAATACCCTGTTCAGTCTCAGCCTCTCCATGGGATATGTGCCCATAGAATGGCGCATGGCAATGGTGGTCCCACTACACAAGGGTGGGGCCACAACTGACATTGGGAACTACCGACCAATAAGCCTGACCAGTCTGATCTGTAAGGCTATTGAACAAATCATTATGGAACTAATAAATGGAGAGATTGGGAACCTCCAGTCTCTGGACGCCACACAGTTCGGCTTCGTCAAGGGCAGATCATGCCTCCTGAACCTGGTGGATTTCTTTGAGATGGTTACTCAGGCTATAGATAAGGGAAAGGAGGTACACATGGCTTACCTTGACCTTGCTAAAGCATTTGACACCATTCCCCATTCAGGTATTATTGATAAGCTCACCAGCCTGGGCATAAACCCTTACGTCACAAGATGGATTGCAAACTGGCTCTCAGACAGATTCCATAAAGTAAGAGCAGTGGGATCTATGTCCGAATCCAGACCAGTAATGAGTGGTGTGCCTCAGGGCTCTGTCCTGGGGCCCCTCCTGTTTGGCATATACTTCTCTCAAGTACAGGCAAGAACGGAAGGGCTGTGGCTGACTAAGTTTGCAGACGACTGCAAACTGGGTACTATAATAGAGTCTCCGGCAGACATGGATATCCTCCAGAAGGGCCTAAATGAGACTGATGCATGGTGTCAAAGCCATGGTCTCAAGCTAAATGCAAAAAAATGCATAGTAATCCCCTTTGGAAAAAACAGAGTACCCGCAAACTACAACATAGGAGGTAATCCCCTGAAATCTGAAGAAGAAATAAGGGATCTAGGGACCCAAGTAGATAGTCAGCTTTCCTTTGATAACCATGTTGCCAAAGTGGTTAGAAAATCCTTCTATGTGACCCATCTGATCACGAAAGGGTTTGGATCAAGATCTAAGGATGTAATGGTGCCCCTCTACTCTTCCCTCATCAGACCCATTATTGAGTACAATGCACCAATTGGAATGTACCTGGCTAGACATCTCCAGCAGCTGGAAAGACCACAGAGGTACCCAACCAAGAGGATTACTGGCCTCAAACAGTTGCCCTATGCAGCACGATTGAAAAAGCTAAGACTGTTCTCTGTTGCATACCGCTTTCTCAGAGGTAATCTCTGTCTGACGTACAGAGCCATGTCCAACCCAGAATTGTTGAACATGCTCCATCTTAGCAAAACCAAATCTACTCGAGCTACACGCTCTAGGGATATAAACCTCAACACAACAATGTATAGAACATTCTGGAAGGACAGATTCCCTTCGCAGAGACTTCCCTTACTATGGAACAGGGTCTCGATCTACATGAGACAGAGCCCCTCACTATCACTCTTCAAGAGGAACCTTGATGAGTGGATGGGTAACAGAAAGTTCACACCGGGGATCACACCAACAGCACTACTAGATAGGGGCCAAGGGTACTAGCTGCTAGTACAAGGGTCTAGGGAATTAATAAAGTGGTGGTGAATACCTCACAATGTGGCTGGGCTAATATATGCCTTCGGGCAGATAGCCCAGTACCAACCTATGAACCTATCATCCTATGACATGGTCCCACACAAACAACTTATCTCTGTCCTCAATAACCTATCCTTCTCACAATCAGTCACCAACTGGTTTCAGAGTTACCTGTCTGACCACCAACAATCTGTTCTATGGCAGAATGACACATCTCCCCAACTACCTGTCTCCATAGGGGTTCCTCAAGGATCCATCCTTGGACCCCTACTCTTCTCTGTTTTCACCAATAATCTAGCCTCTGCCACCAAACATGGCACACTCATACAATACGCAGATGACTCAGCCATCATCTGCTCAGCCCAGTCCCTTACTAAACTGCAAAAAGTCACACAGGAAGCCTTTTCCTCTGTTGAAACTTGGTTATCCGATGCCCAGATAATACCAACCCAAACACAACTAAATTACTCCTCTTCCAACCCACCAAACATACTTAAAACAACTCTCACTTTAACATCACAGCAAAAGACAACACCACTATATACCCAACTGAACACACCAAATTGCTAGGAGTGGAAATAGACACTAAACTAAAATTTGACATTCACATATCCATGACCATAAAAAAGTCCACAAAAAACTAGGAACGTTATACAGAAATAAGCAACTTCTCACCAAAGCAGCAAAGATTTCAGTAGCAAATTCCCACCTTATCTCTGCCCTACTTTATGCCTCTCCAATATATACCAACCTAAGGCAATGCAATCTAAACAAGCTAGAGACCTGCTACAACAAAATCGCCAAATTCGCCACAGGGGCATCCTACCATAGTCACCACTTTCTCTCACTTGCTGAACTGGGCTGGCTTGAACTCCCTCACCTCCTTCAATGGTATCAACTCTCACTCACCCACAAACTAGTAAACCATCCACTAAATGTCCCATCCCTCCAGAATCCACTCCAACCCTATTGTATCACCAGACCACTAAGATCCAGCAACAAAAATCACTTACAGGTCACTAAAGCCAATAACTCTGCTGGAGAAGCACTATTCTCTTGCGCTATAGCCAAATTATGGAACTCCCTCCCACCCACAATTACCTCCATACCATCATGCACCCACTTCAAAACTTTACTAAAAGTGCACCTAAGAACATGCTGGCTATGCCCTTGCAACTCCCACTCTAATATCACCCACCCCATCCAACCACTACCTTTCTTTCCACTCCACTAACTACCTTGATTATAGCAAACTCAAATGCTCATAAGCCTAGTATTTATTATACAGCAGGAGCTTCTTATTGTAACATTTGTTAATGTCTGTTATGTACTTCACAGATAAAGATTCTAGTTGTCTACTGTAAATTGTTAATTGCTATGTAATCCAATGTAACTACTGTCTGTTTATTTTAACTGTGGAGCTTTTCTCCCCGGGCCTCTGCTGAAAATGGACCTACGTCCAGTCGGACACTCCTGGTCAACAAATCTAAATAAATAAATAAATAATGGAACACAATTTAATATTTCCTTAAAGCTTTGTGGACTGAATCCTTTTCTTTAACCAAATTTCTAGTTCTGTTTAATTTAATACACAACTATGAAATGAATATAAAAAAACTGCTATTTACTATGGACAGTTTTGGCTGTAACAAGAAAAAGCATCACCAGAAAATGGAAAACACCATTTCTACCAAGAATTGAAGAATCTTTACCATCCCTGTAAAAGACTGCATTCAGCAAGATTTTCTAAAAAAAAGCAGGATATTTCCATAGACCTTCATTAAGAATCCATGGATTAAGTCTTTCTCTTATTGATTTCTATTTACAAAATATCACCTCAGTTAATTGAATAGTTTAATAAAACAGACAATTATATTTTTCTGTCTTAAACTTGCTGCTTATTATCAAATTCAATATGTTATAAATTTGGGATCCAGACACATGCTCAACTAACATATGTCCGAATCACAAAACACCGAACACACATACACGAAAGCGCTTAACATAGACAAGCGCTTCTGTGTATGTGTGCCTGTCGGACTACAGTGCGGGTAAGGGAAAATTCCCTTTTCACCACTGTAGTGTGATCTCGGAGTGAGAATATTAAAGTAGGGGTGTGTGGGGGGTGCAGGGGGGTGAAGCCCCCCTGCAGAAATGTAGATTTATTTATTTTTTTGAACTACACATACATGGAAGTGCTTTTCGATGTTAAGCGCTTCCGTGTATGTGTGTTCGATGTTTTGTGATTCGGGCAAATGCTAGTCGAGCATGTGTCCTAGACCCATAAATTTATATATTTTACCTCAATTCATTATTTTCCCTTCCAGGCATGTTTGTACATACTGTATATAGCTAATTTACATTGTTTTACTTTTACCTAATGTATTTTACCAGGAACATGTCATCATGTTTTAATATTATATTATTTGCAGTAAAATCTAATAAAGATTTTTTTGCTGAAAAAAAAAGTGTTATTACATGATTGACATGAACAGCACTCTTCCTATATTCAGTTCGGTGAATGTTATTAATACATTCTTTTTGCACCTTGTTATACAATATATTGACACAATGGAACAATCAGTTTGAAATTTCAAGACATGAAATTTATTCTAAAATGATGCAAAAGCAAAATAGTTATTGCCATAAAGCCAAATACTGCTGAATATGGTCATCAATTTAGATATTGCAATAGATATTTCCCACAGAAAGCAGATCTTACTATCAAAATAAAGGAAGTAACTACAGACTTAATTTCACATTTTCCATGTAAAATATAAAAGGTTAATATTTTACACAGCTATAGTGAATATGCCATGTTTCTTCTTCAGGTACACTTAGAAGCCAAAGAGTGGAACTTGGTCTTCTTCATAAGGCAAACTTTCAGCCTTTTTTATACAATTGACCACATGAGACTGGATATTTCTGAGTTTGACTAAGTTATTTTGCTCTATTGACTTCCAGGGGAAGCATTTTTTTTTCTGTGATGTGGTTTCTCAAGTTAATTGCCTCAAACAAAGAATGGTTATCTGTAACATAGATTATCTGAAGGGTGTATTCAAAATAGAGCATAGATGAAAGAGTGTATTGTCAGGAATATCTAACAACACAGCAATTTCATCTCTGAGCGTACTACATATTTATTGTATTTATTTATTTATTTTAGTTTGATTACCGGGGAAGTCCACTGGGCCAGAATGTGCCCATTTTCAGTGGAGGCCCGGGGAGAAAAGCTCCATAAGAAACACAATTATAGGTTACAAAAAATGCCAAATGCAAAGGTAAAATACATGTATGAATTCATACAAAACAGGTATAGTAAAAGAATAAATTGTCATTATACATGCAATGAGACAAAGGTTGCAGGTTTTTACATTCAGAGCAATAAGAATCAATTGTCAAGAAATAGGCATCAGTGATTACTTGATAGTTGCATTACATACATGCTAGGAGTCAAGAGAGAGAAACTGAATGATCAGAAGGTGATGGATTAGGTTTGTGTTAGGTAAATAGAAAAGGAGAGGATGTAGTGAAGTTTGGAGCAGGAGTTTAGTAGGCTCTATGGGGAACTTTATTTGTATTTATGTAGGGTGAAAGCAGGAGCATTTACGTTTGGAAGATATTAATGAGAAAAGTTGGGTCTTGAAGGATTCGGGGTCAGGTATCGTCCTAAGTGAGGGAGGGAGAGAGTTCCATTTTTTGCCTACAGTGAAAGAGAGAAGGAGTTGGCCTGCAGAGCGTTTGGGTTTATGAATAGAGATTAAATTTTGGTGTTCAGATCTCAGAGATCTGGTTGGGATGTAAGGGGGAAGGATGTTTGTTAGTGCTGGGCACTTATTTGGAAAGAATATTAATTTGTGAGCGGTGGTAAGTTGGAGGTAGTCGAGGTAGTTAGGGAGTTCCAGCCAGTTCAATGATTGTAGGGTGAGGCAGTGGTGAGTAGAGGTTTTGGATTTGGTTGCGAATTTGGAGATTTTATTATAGCAAGTTTCAAGTTTAGAGGTGATGGAAGAAGACAGGTTAGTTAGAAGAGGGGCTCCATATAGTAAGGAAGGAAGGAGGTAGGTAGCTGCTAAAGTATGCCTGGAGGAGTTGGAGAGAAAGTGGTTATTCCTGTAGAGCATACCAAGTTTTTGGTGGGTTTTCTTGATGTTTTGTTGTACGTGGATATCAAATTTAAGGTATTCATCTATGGTGATACCAAGGAGTTTTGCAGAAGGAACCACTTCTATGGCAGTGTTGCTTTGGCTAAGGACTTTGAAAGCATTTTTGTCGAAGGAGTAGGTCCTGGTGGGAGGGAAGAGAAGTATTTTAGATTTATTAGAGTTGAGAGAGAGATGGTTGCAGTGCATCCAGTTCTCGGTAGTGGAAAAAGCTATTTGAGTTTTTGACAGTAGTTCTGGCAGGTTGGCAGCGGTGCAAACTAAGGTGGAGTCATTGGCGTATTGGATAACTGTTGTGTCAGGAATGACAGTGTGAAGGTTATTTATGAAGATGTTGAAGAGCATGGGTCCAAAGATGGATCACTGGGGAACGCCGGTGGGTGTGGGCAGGAAGGAGGAGGTAGAGTTATTCCATCTGACAGCTTGTGATCTGTCAGATAGGTAGCTGGAGAACCAGGAGAGGGTTTAAGGGTTAGATGAAGGTTGGAGAGATGGAAGAGAAGGTGTTTGTGGGAGATAGTGTCGAAGGCTTTAGAAAGATCAAGTAGTGTTGAGGATACTAGTAATCCGGAGTCTCGGGCCCGATTTACTGTTTCTAAGAAGGATAGTAAGGCAGTAATGGTGCTGTGGCCAGGGCGGAAACCATGCTGGGTGGGAGTTATGAGGTTATTTTGGGTTAAGAAAGGCATAAGTTGGTGGTGGACACATTTTTCAAGAATTTTTGATATGGGTGAAAGAAGGGCGATTGGACGGAAGTTGGAGATATTAGTGTTTTTGCCTCCTTTATGAAGAGGAAGGATAAAGGCAGAACACCAGAGTTTGGGTACGTATGATTCTTTTAAAGATCTATTGAATAGGATGCTGATAGGGATGGCAATACCTTCAGCAGCAGCTTTGAGGAAGGAGGAGGGTATGTTGTCAGGGGCATTTGAGCAAGGCTTTAGTTTAGTGAGAAGTTGCAAGGCTTTAGTTTAGTGAGGGTTGGGAGGGTGGCCTAATTGTTAAGTTGTTGGCCTTATAAACAAAAGGTGCAGGGTTTGAGTCTCACAAGGGATAATTGGCTAGGCTTAAAATGGCTCACAAGGGCAGTTAGCTTAGTACTAATCTATGAACCTAAGTCTTTTTATAAAAGTAGTTGGAACAGGTTTGAGATGGAAATTAGGAGGGGAGTTAAGAGGGTAGGAGGGAGTAGAGGAATGAGAGTAGGAAGAATTGTTGTCTGGGAAAGATTTGGTAAGATTAGCTATAGAGTCAGTAAAAAATGTGTTAAAGAGAGAGCTGAGTTCTGAGTCAGTTAAGCTAGGGTCTAGGCAGGGATTATTCCTGGATCCTGGGTGGAGTAGGGAATTAATGGATTTCCAGAATTATTTTGGGTTAACGTTGTTGTTAGACTGAAGTTTATTATAATAGTTTTTTTTATCAGAGGTGATTAGTTTTTTTGCTTGGTTGCGAAGTTGGGTGTATTGAAGCAGGGTGGAAGGCATCTTATTTTTCTGGTAGAGCTTCCAGTATTTGTCCCTACAATTCATGATTTGTTTGGTTTCTTTGGAAAGCCATGGAGCAGAATTAGTTTTGACTCGTTTATTTCTTGGTGGGGCTTGGGAGTTGAGAATTTTTAGGAAAATGGAGTTAAAATGTTCTACTGCGTTGTCAAGGGGAAGAGTATTTAGGATTTGCCAGTTAGTGTGTTTAAGAGTGTTGGAGAAGTTTGTGGGGTTGAAGTTGCTGAGATTACGAGTGTGGATGTAATGGTGCTGATGTTTAGTGGTGTTGTTTGAGCGATGTATGAATGCAGGGAGATGGTCACTAAAGGTATCTGGGATAGTGCCAGAGAGAGTTATTTTGTTTGGGTGGGAGACTAAGATCCAATCGATGATGGATCCTGGGGGGTGGTGTTTATTTGGGCGTGTGATAGTGTGAATTACTTGGGTAAAGTTGTACAGGTTAATGAATAAGGAGGGAGAAGGTGAGTTAATTTTATTCCAATCAATATTAACATCGCCTAGAATGAAGGTTTCAAATTTTATTTCGGTTGAGGCCCAGTGAAGAATATTTTCAAGGGTAGAGATGTTGTCGCCAGGGGATATATATAGGGAGATAATGCAGATACTTTTATGTTTATTTAGTTATAGGAGACTAGCTGTTAGTTCAGAATTTTTGAATTGTGGAATTGGAGTTTGTAGAGGGATTACTGAGAGAAGGTTAGAGTAGATTAGTACAGAGCCTCCTCCTTTTCTGTTTAAATGGTCGCTTCTATGGATTTGGTAACCAGAAGGTAGGATTTCGGAGTCTGCAGTATGGGGTTTTAGCCAAGTTTCAGAGATGGCTAAGATGTCAGGTTGGTTGTGGCAAATCCAAGCTTGTATTTGGTGTATTTTATTATTTAGGCTCTGGGCATTTATAGTAAAGAACTTAAGGGAGTTAAGAGAGGAGGTAGGAGAGGAAGAGGGAAGGGTGGAGTTGGAGTGTGCTATGAAAGAAGTAGGGGGTGGGGGAGGGAGTTGTTAGTTGTGAAGCAAGGACCAGGGTTGGGATGGATATCTCCAGATAAGGCTAGGTCATTATAGGGATTAGCTTTTAGTGGTTTGGGTTTATTGAGAAGGAAGTTGTTTGGAGATGGTATTAGTGTAACAGTGAAGGTAGTTGTTGTAGTTGAGAAGAGTTTAGGAAGGAATTGGTACAGTAGTTTAGGAGGAATAAGAGAGGAAGATATGGCGTTGTAGTGGGTAATAAAAGCAGGTTGAAAGTGAGTGCAAGGGAGAGTTTGAGAAGTTGGTAGGTGTAAGGGAGCTATGGGAGAGTAGCAGTTTTCTATTTTTAATTACCATCAAAGAACTGACAATTTTTCTCATCCCCCCATTAGATCAATCAAATATTCCCCTTAAATATTAAAATCAGGTAGGTTTTTATTTCAGTCTTAATAGTAACAGATAGTTTCAGGGATTCACCCTTCACCAAAGGTTAAAATGTTAATGCTAATTTAAAAAATGGAATTTTCAAGAACTCTTTTTGTTTACTTCAAGAATTGTCTGAAGAGTGATGTTTTCTATATTGGATGACACATGGAAGTATCAGAGATGTCATCTCATTTAATTTGCTTGACAACTTACAGAATTTACTCTACTATTGAAGGGTCTCACTGTTTCTCTGATGATAGAATGAACATTTTTTTAAACATTTTGGTGCAGAAACACCATTCCATTAGCAGTAGCCATGTCTTGTTTCACATAACAAAAGTGGTAATGTTTTTCATGGCCAACATTTAGAATAACCTTCAGGAAAGGAATTGTTGAAGTAACAAAGCTTTGAGAGCAAGGAATTGTCGAAGTAACAAAGCTTTGAGAGCTACTCAAAAGAAGGTCACCCACCTGATAGAACAGAACAGGGATAACTTATGAGAGACTTCTTTTAGAATCAACAGTGATGACTTTCACTTTTTTATACAAATTGCGAATTTTGTCTGCCAGAATATGAACACAATTATTCATTTTACACAACCATTCCATACATTGTATAGGGGTAAATACCATGATAAAGTCCCATATCTTGTAAAAATACAGCCTTAATGTCCCTAGAATGCATGTTTAACTACTCTTGGCAAATTATGATCAAAAGGTAATGAGGAAATCTGATGAACGTGTCACTGCATGTTTTAGAAGAGCTTTTCTATAAAGTTCTTCAAACTTTCTAATCACAGAACATACTTTGGGTGTTCTTTGGTTTTGACTTTTTTGAGGTACATGAACAACTAGTGGATATGCATTTCCTGCCAATATTATCAACTTCTTATGATATCTCATTACCTTTGCAGCATCATAGATCCTCCTGTTTTGCTGACTAAAATGATATGCTGCCAGTAAGGAATATATCATGTTCCATATGTGAATCAGAAGTCTTTATCTGAAAAGTTCCTTTTTTGCATTGTATTTTCTGCACGTAATATGTCAACAGACCTGTTGGTGCTTGCATTGCCAACTGGTTGTAAGCATTTCAACCTACACCAGCTCTTTTGTCTTTCTGTAACTTGTTATTGTTTATTTTTCCAGTACCAGATACTACATTGATAGTTGGGGTCACATTTCCCCTTACAGTGTAGTGTCTTCTATGAATCATATCCTTTGAAAAAATGCGTAGTCTGGTTGTATCCTTGACAGACAGGGTGCTGGCAAAGGGAATGGCATAGGAAAAAAACAGACAGCTTCCACAGCTGTATGTAGATGCGGCAAAGTCCCAGTGTAGCTCTTGCTCACCGTAGGATGGCATTGCTTTGTGATGTTAAGAATGAGGTGTGGTTAGTAGAGTTTACATATAATGGGTCTAAAGATGGTGCTTCCTCCAAGCCCACTCACAAAGCCTTAGCCCAGCCTGTACTGCCAGCCCCATCATTTTTACCAGGATTGTGGAAACAGAGTGCCTTCCTGGCAACCTCTCTCCCACAGAGAGAGGTGAATAAGCAAGGCCTCATTAGTGCACCCCCCCCCTTCAAGCCAACTCCAGCAAATATTGGACCCAACAATTGAACTTTGGTTGCCTGGGTCACAGTCACATCTTTATACCCTTACACTAAAGGACTTGACATCCAAAGGCTCTAGGACATCCCCTTGTAGCTTTAGCAGCCTGACCTAAGATTTCACCTATGTGTTACACCCCTTTTTCTCTCTTCACAAATACTACTATTTAGACTTTCTTCATAATGAGATAACTACTTCATTGTGACAGCTGTGGTGTCTTTATTCTGTCAGAATCAAATTCTTATTCACTTCAGCATGTTCATCTGAAATTCGTTTGCCTTTTCTGAGTTCTTTGATAACACTTCCAGTAGGTTTCTCACCTCATGATTGTCAATTTTGTTAGCCTGCACCAGCGGAATACAGAAATGTAACCCTGACTAAGATCCAGCTCAGCCATGCTCAACTAGCTGACTGGACACTTGGTTGTGCAGACAGGAAAAGATGAATGTGCCCATCATGGGGAAGGGTGCATGCTAGGAGGATCCTTCATTGAGTTTTGTTGAAGTACAGGTATTGGATTGTTAGGCTGGTACTACTTCAGGCCACTTCTCATATCCTATCCAGCTGACTAACATGTAAGATATCAGTATGCTAGGTAAGCTAATAGGGATTAGCATGAAAATTCCGTAGCTAGCTTTGCATGATAACATTGCATGTGTCTGTCTTCTCTTGCCTCCCTTTCTATAGGCTTTTTATTCCCTTTCACTTGTACTAGCAGCACTACTCCTGGAGTAGTACTGCCCAAAGAGGCTTGCAAAGATTCCTTCCCTATGATTCATGGGGGGGGGGGGGGTGTATCAGGCAGAGAGGTGGAGATATTGATAAGGTGACTGTGGTCACCAAGCAAACCTTCAGTCAGCTTTAGCCAGGGATGAAAATGGAAAAAAAAAACCTTGCCATGTATTTACTTATTTATTCATCCTTTGATGCATTTGCCCTCTGCTTCATTCTCGACTTTACTGTGCTTGGAATGATGGAATGATGCACTCTTACAAAAATAATGCCCTAACTCACTGAAAGCATAACTCCATCATGGCTTATGATGACTCTGGGTGCTTTGTACTGTAGAAAGTCAGCTCTCTCGCAGTATACATGAATCCCTATTTGAGGTGCTTCATCTGTTGTACAAAGTTACTCCTGTAGGGATCTCAACATTTTGTTCAGGCCACAGCAAACATTCTTCGTGATGCTTCTCTTAATATTCTGCAATATGTTGTCTCGCTCTCATGCTCCTTATGGTCCTTTCTAGAGCAGGTAACTTATCAATTAGAAGAAAAGGGAAATCTGGGTTCTGACCAAACGCAAAATTATACAGTCTGTAACCAAATGGTAAGGACTGTAGTCGTACAAATTTTGCATATCATTTCTTTTTTTTTTTTTTTGCCATAAGACCTCAGTCTAATGCCCTTTCCCAGTAACATCCACTGATAACTGTTACTTATAAAATTATTTCTGTTAGCATTTGCGTATGTCGTTCCAGGAACCCATTGCTTTATGGATTGTATACTGTCTCAGTCATAGTTTCAATACAGAAGTTCTCTTCTATAATTTTAATTACATCATTATTAAATTCTCCACCAATGACATTGAATAACTTCGGATGTAGTTCACGCTCACTTGTCCAGCAATAGATACACTTCAAGCACAGAGACATATAATTTTACTTGTAATATGAAGGCATCAAGTGCAAGGTTCATATTTATGTAAGTTAATAGTAATTGATTGTATCTAAAGGGCAGAGTCATGCCAGCAGCAAGTGTAGGTTAGGTCTGCAATACTTTGGGAAAATCTCAAAATTCTCAGCACTTTGCTTCTCCCTGGTTATGTTCTACGAAGCTATGTTGATGTCATTCTCAGAATGAGCCAGCACAATTGACTTCAAAATAACTTTGTATTCATAAATACATACAGCAAACAGACCGGTTTCGGCTGGATAAACACAACCTTCCTCAGTGTAAAAAGCACCAAACAAGTAGTATGCTGTTTAAATAATATACAGCCATTTCCCATTGGTAGAATACTCATAAATATTCTGTTACACCCACTACACTAAGATTTGTTACCACCTATGCTCGTAACAACAATTGTCTTTTGGATAGTGTTCATAGGAATTGGAACATTCTTCAATCTGATAATAATATTGCTAATTTTATTCCAAACAGATGTATTTTCTCATATAGGAATGGAAAAAATTTGAAATCCTATTTCAATCATTATAAGCACTGTGACACTAAATTCCCCACACACAAACAGACCACACTGTCAGGCAAAGCCTTATATGGATGTTTTCCATGTGGTCATTGCTCAAATTGTAGATATGTGACTACAGCTAAGGCTTTTTCTAGTAGAAATTGCTCCAGGGTTTATGATGTAGGCTTTTTTGCCAATTGTAGCAATGATTGGGTTGTTTACCTTGCTACTTGCCAATGTGGAGCTTTCTACATAGGACAGACGTCTCGTCCATTAAGATCACGGATTTCAGAACATATAAGTAATATTAAACATAAAAAAATCACAAATGCTTTACATAAACATCATTTATTGCATCCCACTACACAGTTTAATTTCATGGTGATTGATGTTATTCATGGTAATCGCCTCAATAAAACTGAATGGCATAATATTCTAAATAATAAAGAAAGAAAGTGGATCATCAAGTTAGGGGGTTTATTCCCACCAGGACTTAATGAATATTTATGAGTATTCTACCAATGGGAAATGGCTGTATATTATTTAAACAGCATACTACTTGTTTGGTGCTTTTTACACTGAGGAAGGTTGTGTTTATCCAGCCGAAACCGGTCTGTTTGCTGTATGTATTTATGAATACAAAGTTATTTTGAAGTCAATTGTGCTGGCTCTTTGTTTTTTGTACTGTTCTGTGTGGAGCCTGGCATTTGCTCACGTGCAGGGGACCTCTTTTCCTGATGCTTCTTTCTTGACTTCCTGCTGGGGCTTGACTTCGATGCTGCTATAGGGATTCGCTGCAGCAGCCTTTAGTTGTTTGCTTTTTTCCCAATATTGATCCACATCTTTCATTTTATTTTATATACCACTCAGTTTGGGACTTGCGGTGGTAACACTCGTACTTTTTGAAGGATCCTTTGGTTTTGGCGTTTCGCCGCTATATGAGTGTTGTGTCATCGAGTATTTACCTTCAGTTTTGTTTGCGGCTGGTTGATGTACGGGCACATTCGTACAACTCAGGACTTTGATCAAACCAGCATTTAGCGCATTTGGGACAAGGATTACACGCAAGTATAAGCGAAAGCATTTACTGTGGAACCTATAATAATTGAACTTTCGTTGGGCTGCAATACTCCATTTTCTTTTCTTTGGCTCGATGGTGATGACGCTCGCATATTGCTGGAACTGTTTGTGGTTTATACATTTTACATATTCTTTTTGAGGATCGGGACATTAATAAATCATAGTTGTCCTTTATGGGGGATATGTTTTGTGTTTTTTGTTAACTGTTTGTGCAGTATTTAGCATCTAGCGCATTCGGGACAAGGATTACACGCCAGTACAAGCGAAAGCATTTGGAGTGTTACTGTGGTACTTATAATAATTGAACTTTTGTTCGGCTGCAATACTCCATTTTCTTTTCTTTGGCTCGATGGTGGTGACGCTCGCATATTGCTGGAACTGTTTGTGATTTAGACATTCCACATACTCTTTTTGAGGATTGGGACATTACCAAATCACAGTTGTCCTTTATGGGGGATATGTTTTGTGTTTTTTGTTAACTGTTTGTGCAGTATTTATTATTTCTTGAAATATGTTGATTGCGTGGGTTATTTAGAGCAGTTCAAATGTTCTGTTGAACTTTTTTCAATAGATAGGTGGATTGCAGTATTATGGGCAATTCTTTTGTCATTTAACATTATAAACAATTCGCATATATACGGGTTTGGATTTCCGGTCTAGCGACCGGGAGATTCATCATTTTTTATATCCTTACACTATATGTTTTTGGAGTGCTTCTACAACATGTCCGGATGTTTGAACTGTTATGTTGTGTATATACCCGATCTATAGTATTAAGAACCTATATAATTTTGGACTTTTTCTGTTATGGGATATAATATGGACCTTTTCTTTATGGACACGCTTTTGATGTTACTTGGCTTTTGGGTAAAACTGGGAGCCATCTTGAGTTCTTCAGCTGTTGTATTTTGAACAATTGGAACATTTACCCATTGGTATTCATTTTGTAATTATTATGGTATATATTTATAATTTTGGATCTCTAATTCTTCCAAGCATGTATGTTTATTATTTATGCGATTTCTTTAGATTTTGTGTCTAAGTCAATGTATAACCTATAGTTTATACAGGATATATGTGGTCCCCCCTTTTTTAGTAATAATTATCTGCAATTGGACAGTTATGTGATAGATATTTTTGATATTTTGGGTCTCAGTTCATCAATATCTATGAATATATGAATATAGCTAGGTCATTGTTTCATTGGTAGTTAGATTACTGTTTTTGCAATGTTTTCAATGATTGTAGGTATATCCATGATTGGGGTTCTTTTTCAGGGTCCCTATCTAGTTTCATATATAATTTTTGATATATTGAACTGAATATTACAGCATCCTGGGTCAGTATAACAATAGGTTTTAGAGTCTCATCATTTTTTTACCTTTATATTTGGTAGTATCTGTATCATGTCAGCATGTGGGGTTATACTTGGGTATGGTAAACATATATGTATACTATAAATGAGTGCGTTTGATTGTCTGATAGCACTGTTTAATTAATAACATATATGTTATTCCCTTATAATTTATTTAGAGTGGATTAATGTCTGTCCTGGTCCCTCTGGGTTCTATCTTCCTATCCCTTTTTGGATAGGGCTATTGGATTTCAATTCAGCATATACTATATCTAAAAGCCTTTTTTTGGTCCGTTACTGCCTTAATGCTAGTAAAGTCTCCCAATATCACATATTTGGTTGATTTGTATTAATCTACATTTGGACCTTTGGTTTTTCTGTAGTCGTTGTGGACGCAGCTATTACACATTATTTTTGGTGTCCTTTGCTGTTATTGTCCATTGTGGTTTTGAGTTGTCGTGGTTTATCTTTAAAATAACCATTATTGACAGCTATTGATATTCAGACTATCTTGATTGGACTGTCTTGGTTCAGTTTGTTACCAATATTGACAGTATAGACCTTCTGATATTGTGGTTATCAGTATGGATCTATCGAACCTTATTTCGGGTTTGGTTGCAGATAAAGATGACCTAGGGGTCTTTGGTTTAACCAATAATAATAATGGGAATATTCAACCCACTGAATTGGGTGGTTCAGAGTCATCGTGTCAAGTTTTGATTGATGACCTCAATAAACAGCTTAGACAATTGCGTGCTAATGTATGGCACGGTAAGCTCTTTAGGGCATATCAGACTGCTAACATTACCCCTAGGGGATTACGTATTCGTACGGTCCCACATGTCAATAATATGGATGAGGAGCTGACCAAAAATTGGTCCA
The DNA here is from genome assembly GCF_019279795.1 of Protopterus annectens. NCBI lineage: Eukaryota > Metazoa > Chordata > Ceratodontiformes > Protopteridae > Protopterus > Protopterus annectens. The sequence continues at coordinate 338,050,614 of NC_056725.1, forward strand.
AAATACAACAGGAAGCCACTATGGCTTTTGTTATTGAATTGTTAAATTTTCACAATAGGGCTATTGATAGGGGTCTTACAGGCATTACTGCTCTAGCGGATAAACTTAAGGTTTTCGAAAAGGAACCTTCCTTTGAAGCTAAACTGAATAAAGTAGCAGTTGACCTTAAAAAATATGATGCTGAATTGAAATCAAGGAAAATGAAGAAATTCCATAGGGACCAGGAAGATTACCTACGTGGAAATCCATTTTTGTATCAGACCAAGCATGTGAGGTTTAATAACCCTCCAGCTTCTACCTTGAAACGTAAAAGACCTAGGTCCATTTTACGTAAAAATTATAATGGGACCACTTCATCTTGTGACAATACGTCGTCTGGTACAGATAACGAATCCCTGGCAGCATCGGGGTCACCCTCTCCCAAAAGAACACCAGGGGTTGTCCCTTTAGAAGTAAACGGAGACGGGGGGGACGTAAACATCGGAAGGGTTCAAAATATTCAAGGCCTATTAGCAATGGCTCTGAAAAATTGAATGATGTAGATTCCAATAATGTGCTAAACTTGTCTGATGTTGTTTTATCCCCTACACATATCTCCATTCTGAATAAAGGTCTCAGTTTCATACCTGGGTTTATGATTTCTGAAGATGCACTTGCTCAAGATGTAGTTAATTTCTGTAGATTGCTTAACCTAAGATTACATTTTGGTGATTCTGGTTATAATATAGATCATGGTAAATTTACTTACCATAAATCCAGTTTTGTACCACCTATGCATGACACAGTCCACCTATTTTTAAATAGTGTGCTCAAGGACCTACACTACTTCAGTTCTGATGCTGTTGTCAAATATAACAATGTATCCTCTATGGAGAGACAGGCTATATGTGACTTACAGAATAACAAGGATATTGTTATTACTACAGCTGATAAGGGTGGGGCTGTGGTTGTGCAAAACTGGACGGATTATGATAGGGAGGCTCGGAGACAGCTTTTTGATACTAGATACTATTCTCTTATGTCTGTCGATCCGACTTCAACATTTGTTAAATGTATAAAGTGTTTTCTTGTTGATGCCAAGGATCGTGGTATCATTAACAATGAAGTCTTTCAACATTTGTCTATAGTAGATTCCCATGCACAATATATTTACTTTTTACCTAAAATCCATAAGAATGTTGATAATCCTCCAGGCAGACCCATAGTATCTGGCAGGGGCTATGTTACAGAGCCTCTGTCTATGTTTTTGACTAAACATTTGAAACCATTATTACCATTTATCAGATCTAGGTTAAAGGATACTACTAACTTTCTACAAATAATATCTGATACACAACTTGAACCTGATTGGTTCTTATGTACACTAGATGTGAGTGCACTCTACACGAATATACCACACCAGGCAGGATTGAAAGCCTTGGCATATTGGCTAGACGTTGCTAAACTGTATTCTCCACTGTTCAATTCTTTTTTGATTGATATGGCCAGATATGTCCTAACATGTAATGTATTTAATTACAAAAATCTGTGTTTCTGGCAAATCAAAGGTACAGCCATGGGGGCATCTTTTGCCCCCATATACGCTGACCTTTTCATGGCTTATGTTGAGTCTAATATTATTTATGATGTTTCCAGAAACACCTTTCTACATGATATGGACATATGGAGGCGATACCTAGATGATGATGTGGTTGGTTTGGAGGGGAAATGAATCTGGACTGGTTGATTTTGTTTCATATCTTAATACAAATCAATGGGGACTGACTTTCACTGAACATCATGATAAAAATAACATCACCTTTTTGGATGTTCTTATACATAAGTTGCCAGATGGCACCTTGGACAGTGAAATGTTTAGAAAGTTCCCACAATATAATTCAGTCCTACATGCTTCCAGCTACCATCCACCACACATCACTAGGAATATTCCTAAATCACAGTTTATAAGGGCCAAACGTATCTGTTCCAAGACACATACATTTTGTTTGAATGAGAGAGACCTAACGGACAGGTTTATACAACGAGGATACCAGGTTGGTAATATTACAATGGCCAAAAATCAGGTACATAACATGGATAGGTCAGAATTACTTCAATATAGAGATAAAACTGCTGTTACACCCACTACACTAAGATTTGTTACCACCTATGCTCGTAACAACAATTGTCTTTTGGATAGTGTTCATAGGAATTGGAACATTCTTCAATCTGATAATAATATTGCTAATTTTATTCCAAACAGATGTATTTTCTCATATAGGAATGGAAAAAATGTGAAATCCTATTTCAATCATTATAAGCACTGTGACACTAAATTCCCCACACACAAACAGACCACACTGTCAGGCAAAGCCTTATATGGATGTTTTCCATGTGGTCATTGCTCGAATTGTAGATATGTGACTACAGCTAAGGCTTTTTCTAGTAGAAATTGCTCCAGGGTTTATGATGTAGGCTTTTTTGCCAATTGTAGCAATGATTGGGTTGTTTACCTTGCTACTTGCCAATGTGGAGCTTTCTACATAGGACAGACGTCTCGTCCATTAAGATCACGGATTTTAGAACATATAAGTAATATTAAACATAAAAAAATCACAAATGCTTTATATAAACATCATTTATTGCATCCCACTGCACAGTTTAATTTCATGGTGATTGATGTTATTCATGGTAATCGCCTCAATAAAACTGAATGGCATAATATTCTAAATAATAAAGAAAGAAAGTGGATCATCAAGTTAGGGGGTTTATTCCCACCAGGACTTAATGAATATTTATGAGTATTCTACCAATGGGAAATGGCTGTATATTATTTAAACAGCATACTACTTGTTTGGTGCTTTTTACACTGAGGAAGGTTGTGTTTATCCAGCCGAAACCGGTCTGTTTGCTGTATGTATTTATGAATACAAAGTTATTTTGAAGTCAATTGTGCTGGCTCTTTGTTTTTTGTACTGTTCTGTGTGGAGCCTGGCATTTGCTCACGTGCAGGGGACCTCTTTTCCTGATTCTCAGAATGAGTCCTTAAGGTCTTTATAGTACATAGAGAGCTGTGATTATACTCCAAAAACGGTTAAATTATATCCTGTTTCAGCACTTCTTAAGTGCGTGACCCAAAGTTAAGCACACACTACGTGCAGATAACATTCTGTCTGCCCTACAGCACCAACCAGTAAATAGCCACAGCAGCACAACATGAAATGGCATTGATTCAACTCCCATTTCAGCCTTCTATCTCCTACATAACAGCCGCTACATTGATTCAAACTGCTTCCATTACACAGGGATTACGTACGGACATCAACCACTTCCCCACAACTATACCATCATAAAACATTCCATTTTTTAATATTAGTCTTGAGTTCCTAGTAGTACATGGAACAGATAAACCTCTATGCGCTATAAAGAATTATGATTGGATCTCTGATCATAATGGATTCGTTCTTGAGGTGAATTTCTTGGCATCCATTTTCAAACAGATAATGCACTAGTTATCATCAGAGACCTATCACAATTCTCTGTATCTAGAATGTTGAGAAAATAACGTCCAGAGCTAGAGAATCCAAAACGCACTTGATTAAAATCTTTGGAAAGACATTAACTTGTTAAGAACTTACTTTTTTACCTTGTCTTGGAGACAGGATTAGGATAAATTTGGAATGTCTGGTATACCACATTGCCTTTTTGTTTGTTCTCTGCACTTGTTTAAACAGCAATGTTTTGTTATTTCCATGTTCAAAACTGTTCCATTCCTTTCTAAGGATGTTGTATTTAGCAGCCAAGGTGCTTCACCTGGAACTATTATTTCACTGTAACACAACACTTATTTTTTTGGATTGTTCATTCTCTTGGCTGAATGACCTTCTCTGATTCTGTTCTATTACCTGATACATCAATTCTATATATTTTCCTACATCACTTTGTCAGTTTACTGAATTAGCTAACCATTGTCTTTACAAATGTCGGTGTTTGTGTGTGTGTGTGTGTGTGTGTGTATGTGTGTGTGTGTGTGTGTGTGTGTGTGTGTGTCTGTGTGTGTGTGTGTGTGTGTGTGTGTGTGTGTGTGTGTGTGTGTGTGTGTGTGTGTGTGTGTGTGTGTGTGTGTGTGTGTGTGTGCAGTATTATTAATATCTTCTGACTCAAATGGTACTTCTACAAAAATCTTTGCATTTGAAATAGACTCTTAGGCTTGCAAAGTTATATTGAATTCATTTGAAGCTTCAGATATTTTGCTTTCTTCCCTTTAAACATAGGTGTTCTTGCATACAGCATGTTTAGTTCTTTTGACAAACGTATCTAATAAATTTGTAGTTATTGATGGAAGTCTTACCAAGCTCTTTTTTTCTGCCCACCTTGTTACTTCAGTTTTGCTCTGTGAAATATTCTATGTTCTGACTTTTGGTAACATTTATTGCAGTGCCTGCCTTTAGTCCAAAAATATACTGCAAGTTAATACCTGCTTTTCAAGCTATTTGCTACCTTTTACATTTAGTTATGCAGTATCTAGTGTCTTAAAACCAAGCACTGTGTCAGGGAACACCATATTATATTTATGTGATTAACATCTTTGCTCATATTAAATTATGGAATGTCATAGAAACTACGCTCCCTGGAAATCTAATTAAAATTAGAATATGCCTCACGAATCTAATATGTTCCCCTATCAATAACATGGCATCAGATCTAGTTATTAAAGCTGACATACCTTTATCTGTATTCAAATATTCTGCTGAAATACTCATGACAATGTCATTTGGTGTCCCAGTAAGTGAGAGTGCAAATTCATGGGCATTCTTTTATGTTCCACCTCAGCAACAGAGTTGAAAATCAGAGCCTCATTTTCCATCATCTATGAGGCTTACATTCATCAATCTCAGGCAGGATTCCATCATCAGAACCAACCTATTCTACCAGTAAAACATTTGAACAAGCAAGTTTTCTTGGAACACATTATTTTTACAATTTAACATCTAAGCAACACAGGTAACAACCCAGAGAAACACAAACACAGTCATCAGGCTAATCTTCCACAAAAGCAGGCAGCCATTGCCATAAAGGCAAAATGATTTTGAACAAGCATCACAGAGTTGATACTATAATCAACATCTTCTGTAAAAGAGATGCTGCTGCAAACTTCTCAAAAAGGAAGCAACTGCAGACAGAAACTACAACTTAATTTTCAAACCAATCATTGAATATGCCTTTCTTTTGGTTATTGGTTCTTTTTGCTTCTCTGTGTTTGAAATTTGGAAGATAACTTTTATTTCCACTATTTAGAGAACTAAAATATTTCTCTGTGAGAGACATACCTCTCACTTTTCCAGATTATTGCCTCATATTTTTGGTGTCGTTTTCTGGAAAATCATTCGGGACTGAAGTCATTAAATAATGACAGACATTCGTGGTTCAGACATCATAGCCTACAGAAAATGCATGCCAATGCAAACCTGTTATTCTAACAACTTTCTAACTTTAAAAAAGCAATATTTGAAATCGAATTCCTATTTTTGGGCATTTGTTCCCCCCATTATTTTTGGCTTTGTCCAGGTTTCTTACACTAAAAGGTTGACGGCTATGGTTAGAAATGGCATCTAAATAGTAGAAAAGTCTTGATGAAGTTTAAGATTCAGGCACTGACTACTGGAGATGCCTGTCTGCTTTAAGTTCTAAGTCCTGGAAACATTTCAAAGGAAAATACATTTCCATTCAGATTTCTTTAAAAAAAGTTATACCTTTATTGTCCAAGAAGCTGCAGTAAATAACCTTATTTTCAACTGCGGTCTTAGGATTGTGTTTGAAAGATGCCCACACCAACAGAGAGAGAGTTGATTAATATCCTTACTATCTGTGGATGCTAACAGAGACTAGGAGTGAACTGGTGGTTTGAAGAAGTAGCAGTGTATGAGTACTTTAGGTATTTCTTTGCAAAGAAAGGAGAGAATAGTGGTAATTGTATACTAGTTGATTCTCTCAGTTTTGCCATTCAAAGTGGAGGCCTCTGTTTGACTAAAAATTAATGTTTGCTGACTGAAAAATAGTGAGGCCATAAGCATGTGTTTCTAACATGAAAACATCTATAACTCCATATCTTGTGTCATAGGATCATAGGATCATAGGTGATTACTAGGCTATTGACCCAGAGGTCATTTTAAGCCTAACCGTTTCAACCCAATTTAGTACTGTAGACGTACTAGTCAATACCCAACACTGCATTTAGTGATGACTGCCCTTATCCAGGAGGGTTGTGGACACTATCGCTGGTAAGGATTTATGGTGACCCATCCAATCATTCAGGTTTCTCATACTGTCATAGAGGTGTTCTGTTTCACATGAAATGGTAGCCTGTTCCAAAGACGTGGCAGTCTCTGGGAAATAAATCTGTCCTTCCAGCGTGTCCTATTTAAGTCACAGACCATATAAAAGTCCCAGGAATGGATAGCCCTAGACCCATTTGATTTATGGATATGCAGTAAGTTCATTAGGTTTGGGTCATGGGTTTCTCTGTAGGCCAGGCATATGTCTCCCCTAGGAAGTCTAAATGAAAAAAAGGAAGCCAATCTGTTGGTCCCCTGCCATAAACAAACTCTATAACAGAAGGAAGAAACTGTTGCAAAAGAGAGTAAAATCCCAAGAGTGGAGGAGCTCCCTGGTCAGCCTCAGTAAGAAGCTTAGATCCCTTATAAGATCCTATAAAACTAGCTATGAAAACAAAATCACCACTGATTCTAAGGGCAACCACAAAGCACAAAGAATGCAGAGTCCCTGTAATCACATCTATGCAGGTAAAAGCTGCACTCTCGAAAACCAAAATTACAGCATCCATGGGACCAGACAACATCCCAGGCTGCTTTTTTACACAAACTTCAGAATAAACTGACTCCCCACCTAAGCACTATGTTCAATCATAGTCTCACGTCAGGCTTTGTGCCCAATGAATGGCACTCAGCAACAGTTATCTCACTCCACAAAGGGGGAGCCACCACTGATCCTGGGAACTATTGCCCTATTAGCCTGATGAGCCTGGTCTGCAAGGCCATGGAATGTATCATCATGGAACTCATAAACAAAGAAATTGGTAACCTCCAAACTCTGGACCCCACCCAATTCGGGTTTGTGAAAGGCAGATCATGCCTTCTGAACCTGATTGACTTTTTTGAGGCAATCACCAAAGCCGTAGACTAGGGTAAGGTGGTTCACACAGCCTTTTGTGATCTCACCAAGGCTTTCGACACCATCCCCCATTCTGGAATTATAGCTAAACTCACTAAACTAGGTATAAATCCCTACATCACAAGATGGGTTGCCAACTGGATCACTGACAGAACCCACACTGTAAAAGTTGCAGACTCCAAATCTGACTTCAAACTAGTGACAAGTGGAGTACCACAGGGTTCAGTCCTGGGACCTCTCCTGTTTGGAATCTGCTTCTCTGAAGTACAGGTAACACAGAAGGCCTCTGGCTAATGAAGTTTGCAGATGACTACAAACTAGGAGCCATAGTCGAGTCCCCAAATTATGTGGACATCCTACAGAAGGGCCTCACTGAGACAGATGCTGGTGTCAGAGGCATGGCCTCAAGCTCAGTGCCAAAAAGTGCATTGTCATCCCCTTTAATATAAACTCTGTACCCATGAACTACCACATAAATGGCAGTCTACTTAACGCCAAATGTGTGATAAGAGACCTTGGGACCCAGGTAGACAGTAGTCTCTCCTTTGATAATCACATTGCCACAGTAGTCAGGAAATCCTTCTATGTGGCACACCTCATCACAAAAGGGTTCTCATCCAGGAAAAAGAGGTCATTGTTCCCCTCTACTTGGCACTGATTAGACCCATTATAGAGTACAACGCCCCTTTTGGAATGTACCTCACAATTTATCTGCAGCAGCTGGAAAGACCACAGAAGTACCTCACAAAGAGGATTACTGGCCTCAAACAGATGCCCTACACTGACCTATTGAAAAAAACTCCATCTTTATTCTGTAGCATATTGCCTACTCTGAGGAGATCTCTGCCTCACATATAAAGCTATATTAAACCCAGAGCTGCTGGACATGCTGCACCTAAAGAAATCCCAATCTCTCTGAGCTACATGCTGTAGTGACCTAAACTTTGTCACTACTATAAACAGGACATGCTGGAGGGATAGATTCTTGTCCCAGAGACTTCCTATACTCTGGAACAAGCTACCCATCTATGTCAAGCAAAGTTCCTCATTAGCACTCTTCAAGGAAAATTGTGATGAGTGGATGGGAAATAGGAAATACACCCTGGGGATCACATCTATTGCTCTGCTCAACATGGGCAGAAGAAATTAACTTTCTTGGGTGGCGTAAGCCAGGGAACTTTGTTGGCTAAGGTTAATTAGGCTCTTGGGCCAATAGCCTAGTACCTACCTATGAACCTATGAACCTATGATAGGGAGTATAGTGACAGGGATTTAAGTCAGTCTGTGTAAGGCACATGCTGGAGGTCCTTGATCTTCTGCCCAAAATTTATATTTATGAATAAAAATGTACAGATAACCACCATGATGCCACAGATGTTAAGACTGCTTAGCTCAATTGACTTTTTCAGGCTGTTAAATATCTCCCAAAACTCACATAATCTACTGCAGAGGACAGCTTTTTTGTAGACCAAGCAGTCTGACAATGAACTTTATAACTATACCTTGCTAGGCCTAGACACTGCAGAAGTCCTGAGGTTTGATTCTCACAGCCTCTTACTGCATGCTGTGTAGACATGTCACATCCGAAAAGGTAATGCTTGTCTAGTAGCCTTATCCAGTTAATAAATATTTAGTTTTCATTAATGAAGAGGCAGAAGAAAAGGGGAAGAAGGGGATAATCCTTCCTGTGGCTAGAGATGGCTTAACAAATCCAGCATTAAGATGATTACCCATAGTTTTGTCTGACATAGTAGAGCTCTAGCTACATGAAAAGACAGAATAGTACCCCTGGCTCAGTTCTTCTGGATAGCTGTACCAAAGAAACATTCCCTTAATAACAAGGATCAACAGAAGTTTTAGACACAGAGGTCACATCCAGATTGTCATGTTTATATAGTCTCAAGGATGACCAAGTAATAGCAGTGCAAATGCAATTCAATGAGTGATTATAGAAGAGGTCTGCAAATGCAGAGACATTTGTGCCAGAATATGCTTTACTATATAATTGCAAAGTGTTTCCATATTCATCATAACAGAAGATAAGATGATTATAAAATCAACTGCAATGGAATTTTTTAGTATTTATTTAATAATCTATTTTACACAGCTCTGTTGAAATTTTCACTTCTGCATAGTACATGAGCTGTATGTGTGCAGTCATAGTGCTGAAGATAATAATCTTTGTCAGATCTGTCTTACAAGAAAGTCAGCAAACACATTCAAATATGTAAATTAATCTGAAAAAATATTAGTCATGAAGCAATGACTGCTATGCAATGAAGCTCTTTTTCATGAAAAGCCATGTAACGAAGGGACATGGATAAATAAGGCTTGCAAATCAGAAATACAATTAGCTGAAATAACTACCAAGAGGAATAATGTTTTCCAATACAATGGGCTGTAGTCATTAAAGCTTAGATTTTGCATTAAGCTTTTGTGCACTTTTTGGTATTTATTAAATATCTCTGCATATCATATCCAGCCAAAAGGCAAGAGTAAAGAACAGAATATGCTAATGAAGGAATAAGTAGGTGAATTATATGCTAATAAAACAATTCGACATGACAAAGTGCTTCAGGGACATATAAAACCCTCCAGGTCAATATTACATTGTCAAACATTTAAATGTTTGAATATCATATGGTCATCACCATATGATCGAACATTTAAATGTTCGAACGTTTCAATGGAGATCTCCATACAGTGCAGAAATGGAAGTTTTCCATTGTTTGCACTATAGTGCAATCTCGGAGTTGATATATTTAAACAGCGAGGAGTGCGGGGGTTGCCATGGGGGGCTTTCCCCCCTGCTTAACCTAGCAGGTAGGTTTTTTTCTGTTTTATTTATTTATTTATTTTGATTTTCGAACTTTTAAGAATTTGAAAATATGGTGTCGACCATGTGGTGTTCGATCTTTTAAAAGTTCAGTAATCTGATATAGACCCAAACCCTCCATGCTGCTCTCTCTTTTGGCATCAGTTCCAATATTCTTTGGAATACAGCCACAAAGACACTTAGAAAAAATGTTATGGGGTGCTGTAGATATCATTAATCTGCAAGTGCAACTGGCTTCAAAAGATGGTGCTGCTGCTGAATCTGCCAGACCTCATCCTAGAAGGAAAAGAGTGTTTAGACCATGTTTGACCAATCATGGACTTCATAATACAGAAATAATAGAGCTCTACAGTGTAAAGAGGGACACTTTGGAGCAAATAGTCAACATCTGCCAATGTAAATTGAGGCCCCAGGGAAGTCCTGGAGAAGCCATCCCAAGTGTAAGCCAAGGTATGGTTAGCATTACGTATACTAGCTACAGGCATATTTCAGAGACCCACAGCAAACATATTAGGAGCATCACAGGCCTCAGCTTCAAGAATATTACACCAGTTTCTCATGCAATGCTGCAATATTTAAGGGAGCATATCTGGTGCCTCTGTACTCTAAAGAAGAGAGCAATCACCATGCAACATTCCTATGCTATAGCACATTTCCCTGAAGTTCTGGGGACTATAGATTGCACACATAGAAGTAAAAGCCCGACATGTTGAACAAGGGAGGAGGTGCATAAACAAAAAAATTATCACTCAATAAATAGATAGGTGGTCTGTAATGTCAAGAGATCATCTGTAATGTGTGTACAGGTTACCCTGACAGTTTACATGATTCCTACATAGGGCACATCTGTGATCTGTATCGAAGGATTTCTAGGGGTGAGTTTCCACAAGCACTTCTAGTGGAGGATGTCAGTTATGCACTGGAACCCTAACTCATGACACCCTTGAGAAATCCACACAACCCCACAGAGAAAGGTTATAATGATGCACATGCTCAAACTTGTATATTATAGAGCGTGTTTTTGGCTTGCTCAAGTCACGTTTCCAATTTCTAGATACATCTATGTTGTTTTGTTAATACTATCTAATACTATAGTTAATACTATCTTGGACTTTAACTTATTTGCTCGAAAGTTGAATTCGAAGTATATTTTTCATAATGTGCCAGATAATAGGACAGAGAAATTTAGGAAAGGTAGTACAGTAAACCCACCTTTAGTTAATACTTTAAATACTTTCACTTCAGTATGTGAAAATTAATTATATAATGTTATTCAGAAAAATAATGATGAAGTCAATAAAAGAATAAATAGATATAAAAAAAGAGAGTGGGAATTTCACAAAAGTTCAAGGTGATGCATTGAAACGATTAAGATCTTATAGTGATATCAGATATATGAAGGCAGACAAGGGGCAAGGAATAGTAGTAATGGAAGTGACTGATTATAATAAAGCTATTGAAACAATGTTAGCTGATCCGAACAAATATAAGAAAGTTTCTAAGGATTTGGTAAGGAAAGAATATCAAGAAATGGACTTAATATTACTTGAACTATTACATCAGCAGTACATTTCTGTTGATTTATTCAATTATTTGACAGTAGAACAACCCCAAATCGGGATTCTATTTGGAACCCGAAAATACACAAAGATTTTGGTTGCCCACCTTTTAAGCCTATTGTTTCTGCCCCTCATAATAAAATGTCTAGAATTTCTTTTTACTTACACGGAATTTTAAATCCTGTGGTACAAGCTAGTAAGTGGTACCTTAAGGACTCCTGGATGCTTTTGAATGAATTAAAGGAGTATGAATTTCAAGGAGATGAGATGTTCTTGTGTACAGTAGATGTATGTTCCCTATATACAGCTATTGAGCAGGCAGAGGAAATTATATTTGAGTAAATGCAGGAGTTTATTAAATCGGAACATTTTTGTCATTTTCCAACTTATGGAATTAGTTTTAACAAGCAATTTATTTACATTTAATGGAACTATATATCAACAAACAGATGGTGTAGCAATGTGTGCACATGTTGCACCTGTTTTTGCGAACTTTGTTGTGTGTTGGTGGGAAAAAGAGTATTTAAGGAAAGTTGAAGGTTTCAAATTTATTAAATATTATAAAAGATTTATTGATGATTTGTTTTTTATTCGGGGTAGTAGTGAGGAAGAATGGAAGAAGTTTTTTGAAAGTATTAGCAACATAATTCCTTGGCTGACACTTACAATGGGTAAAGTTGGGTTTAAAACATAGTTTTTTGATGTAGAGATTGAAACTGATGTCAGCAAACAAATGTTTAGTAGTACCTTATTTAGAAAGGACACATTTAAAAATAATTATGTAGAATTTGATAATTTCCATTCAAAATACATGAAAACCAATATATTTAAAGGTCAAGCAATTAGGATTAGCAGGATGACAAGTGGGGATTAGGTGTTCGAGAAGGAATTAAAAGTGTTGGTTGAACTTTTTAAAGAGCGAGGATATCCTGAAGAAGAACTTGACAATATTTCTAGTTGTGTAACCCTTGAAAGTGGTAACAGATTTTCCCCTATTCTTATAACAGGCTTAGTTAATTTTGGGACACAACAGACACAATTTAAGAGCGAAAACAAAGGTGGAACTGAAATAACTTGTTTGTTTCCTGTACCTATGAGCATTGATGGTAAAATAATTAAAAAAGTTATCTTAGATAACTGGAAGATTATTTTAGGAAATGAGGAATTAAGTAACATCATTGGTGCGAAGCCAAAATTTGTTAAAAAGAGAACCCAAATTTTAAAACAACTGTTGGAAAACAACAGAAATATAGAACTAATAAAAGGAAATAGAAAATTAGAACCCACCCTTGTTCAAACTGTTCACAATGTAGATTCATAATGGCAACATACAGTTACAGATTTAAACATCTTAATTTTGAATTGTGTTCCAAAAGTTGGTATAATTGTCAAAGTGAAGGGTTAGTTTATTTAGCAACATGCTCAAGCCGCGATCATTTCTATATTGGAAAAGCTATTAGAAGATTAAGTGACAGGGTGAGGGGAAATGTGCTGGCTATAAGAAAAAGAGATACTACAAATGCCTTGGTGAAGCATTCACTACAATGTGATGAATTTAAGAAGTTTTCATTGTTTGTAGTAGAGAAGGTAGACAATATTAGATTAATTGAGGGGTATAACAACTATTTGAAAAATGTGGAATTAAAATGGCAGATGTTTTTGAGGGTGGATGTCATCCCAGGATTAAATGATAAAGTATCAGTTAAAAGTTATTTGAAGTATGTAAGTGACTAATATGATGACACTTGTCTGTTTAATATATATATATATCACTGTAAGGGCTTCTAAAGAGAAAAAAATGTTTTCTTTTTAATTTTTAAAAAAGTGAAATATTAATGGCAATGTACATTTTCGTGTATTTTTAAATTTGAGTGTATATGTTTTTAAGACGTGGTTAGTAATTTATGATGTCATATTATTGTGAGTATTTAAGGAAGTGGTGTTTTTGTATGGTTATTCTGAAGAAGTCTTATATTAAATGAAATGAAAGTGCTCAATCTATTATTCTGGCATTGCATTCTCTGTGCTGTGCAGTGTTTTCTTTGTTAAAAGAGATCATCTATAATGTGTGTGTAGGTAACCATGATAGTTTACATGACTCCTACATAGGGCACATGTGTAATCTGTATCAAAGTATTTCTGGCGGTGAGTTTCCACAAGCACATCTAGTGGGAGGATGTCAGTTATACACTGGAAGACTAACTCATGACACCCTTGAAAACCCACACAACCCCGCAGAGAAAGGTTAAAATGATGCACGTGCTCAAACTTGTATATTATAGACCATTTTTTTTGCTTGCTCAAGTCATGTTCCCAATTTTTAGTTACATCTTGAGGTGCCCTGCAGGATGAGCCAGCCATCTCTGCCAAAATACTGACAGTCTATGCCATGTTACATAATAATATTATTGTTAGGAAACAGTTGGAACAGGGACAACAAGGACAAGAACTGTAGAACCCAGCACCACGGGCAGGGGTAACAGGGCCAGCAGACACAGATAAAAAGTCAGATGAAGAACCAATAATTAGAGTGATCTTGGCCAATAGAGGTCTGCACAATATGCTATGATCCTGGCTAACAAACAAACAGGCACACACACACACACACACACACACACACACACACACACACACACACACACACACACACACACTACCAAAATTAAAACTTAACAAGCTAAACACATATCAATGCAAAATTATCAGATTTCACTTAGCAGGTAATGGCTGTGTTCTGTGAGCATCACTCAGACTCATCTCCTGAAAAGACAACTTGTATCAGCAGCATTATCCAAGGAAAGTGATGAACCTGTAAAGAAGAGAGAAATGATGAAGCATTGCTCATCTGTACAGGAATGTTGACTGTATGACATGAGTGATAACATATGCAGCATAAAATTATAAAACAAATAAACTATTAAAGGTATATAAAAAATTTTTTCACAGCACATGTATAGGGCCTTTGTCTCAAGCCAAAGGAGGCCCATATAAAACCAGCCCCCACAATGTTAAGTAAAGTTTCACAATCATCCACACAGGTACATTAGCAAGCATACTGATACCTCCCTAAAAGTAGAAACTACAGCATAAATACACAAGGCACAAATTCGGAATATACCATCCAGAAGACTAACAAAATAAGTATGTACTGACTAAACATATATGGTTGGCCTGCTCACTGTTGTGCATCATGCATAAAAATTGCCCAAGTTAGACACCCCAGTAGTGACACCAAGGCAATTGCAGCATCATCTGCAAGAGGTGCTGAGCAAGTAGTAATTTTGTAATTAATAGGACTGTATTACTACTAACACTACACCAAAGATAAGAAAGAGCACAACCTAAATAACATTCAGTTGAACTGAGAAGAATAATGAAAAAGTGCAATTCAGTACAATACATTAGGGAATTGGCAGGTAACTGGGGTTGGCATAATGGTTAAACTTTTTACCTTATAGTTGCAAGGTACAGAGTTTGATTCTTGGCAAGTATGGCTAAGCTTAAAAAAAATCTCCTGAGGTCATTAGCCTAGTAAACACCTATGAACCTTTAAAAGTAAGCGTCTGACTAAGCAAGCATTAGCAATCTACTCTGTGCATCAGACATTGGCAACTCTAAGTCACTAAGAAACATGCAATTGGAAGTACACAGTCATTGTCACTTGCATGGGGGGAGCTTCCAAGAGCACAAGCCTGATATTAGGAAGTGTGTGAAACTCAAGTTAAGAGCAGGTATGCATTGTCAGGGTCAGCAGCAACAGATGTGAAGAAGTTAGTATTAATGATTTATATACATATGTGTTTGTGTATGTGTGAGGTGGCATAAGCAAGATGAGGTGCACTGTGCAGTAACACAGCCAAACAGTCCAAGCAGTTATGTTAGCCATATGCACTGGGTGCGGGTCTGCTGTAACACAGCCAAAGCAGTTGTGTTAGCCATATACACTGGCATTCTGGACAAGTGTGAGCCAAGCATTGTAGAGGTTTACCACCCCAACCCTGAGATCTACCCCTGCCAGGAGTTCCATGACCCTGGCTAGAAGTTGGAGTGGTACCTGAACATGAATGTCTTCTGGATGAGTTCTCATCATGACTACTTCCATGACGATGACAACATGGTCTAGCTATTTGGGTGTAGACACCACAATCACTGATGGAAGAGTGGAGGTGGTACAACTACGGAAGTGGGATCTGGCACAGCCATATTGGCTAACATCTGACAATGTAACAGCTATCTGCCCATGAGGATACTGACCCTCCACAGCAGATATTCCATTACAGGCAGTGCACAATCCAATGTGTTATTCTTCTGGTCCAAGGACTCACCCACATTGGTCAGGCAGTCTCATGTGTCAGAATGGATAACTTGCAGCACTCTGACTATCTCTTCTGAGGCCATAGTGGAACTTGCTTTGCGTCAACAACAGCTCCGTATATATGTGGGGTAGAACTTACTGACTTATCAACCTCAGGAGGTGGGTGGAAAGCATGCTTTCTCTGAGCACTTCTACCAACAGCCATGTGTGGTATTTTACCCCTCACTATGGCTAGGGTGAGACTCCATCAGTTCTGTGACTGGAGTAACCACACTACACTGATTAACCCTGTTACCACCAACCTGTAAAATCTCAGAGTGCTCCATGTCATGGGTATGCATAGCCATACTCACTGTGTCCAAACTCTGAGAAGGAGATGTGGGTGTCACAACCTCAGTGTCAGAATGACACTCTGCAAACCCAAATTGTGCATCCTTATCACCAGCATCATTATTAGAGGATAGCAATACTCTGATATCAGGTGAAAGGAGCTCCATAGAGATGGTGGCAGACTCACCTGTGATTATTACAATGAAACACAAGAAAAAAGAAATATAAGAAAACTAATCAGATGTATGGTATGCAACCCTGACTAAAGCAATGCTAGATTCAAGTGCAAGAAACATTTCAGTAAGGTAGATTTAAAGATCAATATATAAATGAAGACAACTAAAAAATTATGCCTATACCATTTGCAGGTGGTTATGGAAACTAAATACCAGATGTGCCTAGGCAGACAAAATGGAGATAGAATTATGATAAGCGTTAATCAGAATATATGATACACGTTAAACAGAAGATGACACTTGAAAGACAACCTATTTATAAATCTAAAAAACAATTTTATAAAATATGTCTCTATCTCTCTCTCTCTCTCTATATATATATATATATATATATATATATATATATATATATACACACACACATATATATATATATATATATATATATATATATATATATATATATATATATATATACACACACACGGTTCCCATTCAGAAGCCTGAAACATCATAAGCCTGAAAATCAAAATCCTGAAACCAAAAGCCTGAAAATTCAGAATCCTGAAAACTCAAAATCCTGAAAGCCCAAAATCCTGAAACTCAAAATCCTGAAAACACAAATAATGCTAATATGTCACTATAAAGACACTAATATCTACCAACTGACCCTGACCCTAACCCTAACCCTAAGGTCCGTCACTATCGCACACTCACCTGACCCAGCCCTAAACCTAACTCACTTAAACCCCCCCTAATCCCAATATATGTCACTATTGCATACATGCCTAACCTGCCTAACCCTAACTCACTTAAACCGCCCTAACCCTAAAATAAAACCAACCGCACACTTACCTGACCCCAACGCATGACCTAACACCACAGGGCTAACAATAGCAAAGCCACAATGACATCAGTATGTCTATTTTGTGTTTTCAGGATTTTGAGTTTCAGGATTTTGGTCTTTCAGGATTTTGGGCTTTCAGGATTTTGAGTTTTCAGGATTCTGAATTTTCAGGCTTTTGGTTTCAGGATTTTGATTTTTAGGCTTATGATGTTTCAGGCTTCTGAATGGGAACCACACACACACACACATACACACATATATATATATATATATATATACATATATATATATATATATATACATATACATACATACATATATATATATATATATATATATATATATATATATATATATATATATATATATATATATATATATATATATATATATATATATATATGTAAAACATTTGAATGGCATACCTGGAACATTAGCATCAGTAGACACCATTTGGTTGCCTTCCTCCTCGCACCCACATCCATCACAGCACTGGGCAACTCCTCTGAACTGATTAGCTACCATACAGTTGGCAGGAACACCTCTGTCTCAGTGAGAGGTGGTTCAGAAGCAGGAATACTCCCTGCATCTCTTCATTCCCCAGTAACATCACTGGCTCTCTTTTTTTTTTTGACTTGGTGATCGTGCCACTGGTCCAATGTCTGATAGTGCTGTAGTCATGGCCATGGTCACCCACAGCATCATTGGCCACCTGCAGTCAGATACTGTCTTGGCAGGGCTTGTCAGCTATGAGTTTCTGTAAGAAGTGTGAGCCATGTAGCTTGGGGGCCTAACAATAAAGAATTATGTGACCTGGAGATTTTAGGTGCCATATCCCTGCCTGGGAGTAAATTAAAAAAAAAAGTATGTGTCAGGCACATTTGCAGGGGCTATGTGCTTACAGTATGACCTACAATGGAGAGAAAACAAATATGCAATTATGCATTTTTAAAAAAAACTGTACATAACTGATCTATATGAATACAGAAATCAAGCGTAGAACTGTAACCACCCCCTACCCCCACCCCAGCAATAACAAAACTGAATACGGGGAATTCAATGTACTAATATGGAATATATTTTAGTATTGCCAATGAAACACATGTATGAGATGACTCTTTTTTAAAATAAAATGACATTCTATATTTAAACATCTGTTAACAATCATATGGACATGTGGGCAGAACAAATCTTTTGTATGCAAGTCAGTGATCATTTTATAATAGCAACTTTGAAGAAATTAGATACTGTCATCTTTGCTAGCATGTCTGGCTGAAGTTTTGTACATAATTTTAGATTAACCTGTGTATTATCCTGCCAGCATGACCAACTATGATATTGTACATAAGTTCTTACATGTTGATTTATAATCTGTGCAGAGTGTTTTGAAGACTTGGGCAGTGTTCCTTTACATTTCTAATGGTGCATATGTGTGAAGAAGATTCTAAATGCAGACTGTCTCAGAATCAGCTGATCTCCAGATGATGTCATCAGAATGTTGACAGTTGACAGTCGCTATGTGTTCCTGTCAGAGGATGAAAGACAAGAAGGAACTTTAGAAAACAGCTGTTGGTTGATTTTAAATATGAAATGAAAATTAGAACTGGAATGGTTCTGGCAGTTAAGATAGTATATAAAAGAGCCTGCTGAAGACAGTTGAAATCAGTTAACAGCCAGTTATAGTTCAGTTACAGTTGGCAGTTGAAAGTTGCCATTAACAGTTGCATTGTGCAGTGGATTCCCAAAAGGGCTTACCAAGATCCGTAAGCCTGACTTTGTTCGGTTGTAATAATTTAGTTTAGATCAGGGACAGTGTTCTTTAATCAGATAGGAAAATTATAATTAATAACATTTTTTCTAAATGTTGGATTTCTGTCCTTCAGTATTGATTTCATTTTCCTGGTGATTGAGTTCTGTTTGTTTATTAGAAATTTCTGTTTTATATTTTTAACCATTTTGCTCATTATTAAATATTTGTATTAACTTAGATTGTGGCTGGTCAATCAGTACTTTTCTTTAGTGATTTGAGAGTGCTTATACCTGCTTTGATAACTTCCCAGACCACTCCAAGAGCTTGGCTGCTTTAGGTCATTTGTTTTAATATCTAATTTTCATAATTGGACACACTTCTAAAAGGGCATGTAGACTCTCTGATTGGTGGCAGCATGTTAGAAGGAGCACAGCTGGAAATCTGTGTCTGACTTTCCCAGAAGTGTTTGGATGTGTGCGATTTAATTTATTTAAATGTGAGTGTATCAGAGGTCTTAAACTGAGATACATCACCCTGAAGTGTGTTATATGGAGTTATAGTAAGGGTGGAGAGATGTATACAGTCCAAAAATATTTATAATTCAGAAATTGTCAACTGGTTGGAAATGTGATGTGAATAAAGTAATTCCACCAAGATTAGAGTGCTGGCCTGTTTTGTTGTTTGGTGTTTAATTCAGAATTTAGCTGTGCACCTATGGACTATACTTGCACAGGTTATTGTTTTTTTCTGGTATATTTGGAAGTGTCTGCACTGTTGGTCCTTGGTGGAGTAGTTATACATAAAAATGTTTAGAATCCAGAAATTGTCAACTACTGGCTGGAAATGTGATGTGAATAAAGTAATTTCACCAAGATTAGAGTGCTGGCTTGTTTTGTTGTTTGGTGTTTAATTCAGAATTTGGCCATGCACCTATGGACTATACTTGCACATGTTGTTGGCTTTTCTGGTATATTTGGAAGTGTCTCTGCATTTGGTCCTTGGTGGAGTAGTTATATATCAAAATATTTATAATACAGAAATTGTCAACTACTGGCTGGAAATGTGATGTGAATAAAGTAATTCCACCAAGAGTAGAGTGCTGGTCTGTTTTGTTGTTTACTCTCATATTGGAGTCAGTAGTGAGGATTGAAGCACCTTAGTTACTGACACACGATAGTAAGGGATGTCACATTATCATTGGCAGTCTGGTGGGGTATTATCTGGATGTTACAGCAACTGCTAAACCTTCCTTTAAAAATAATATTTCAAATTGTAGATAGCACTCAGTTATATAATAAAAAATCAAATAACCACTACAAAAGAACCATCTTCCCCAACCCAGCAACTGCAAATGTCAAGAAAACAAGCCTCCTAAAGGTATAACAGTTGTTTATGTCAGGCATGCAAAACAGCCTTACCATAGAACGATTTCTGAAATATCACTTAAACATTGTTACTTCTACTAAGATTGAAATGTGCTCACATACTCATGGAAATGTCTCCATAAACCCAAGTAACATAAGATGACAATCACTGCAATAGCACTGTTATACCTTCTATAGCAACACAAATAGGCAAAGTGCAGGAATCAGTTTCAATTTCCTATAATAACTTACTAAATTCATAATGTAAGAAATAGTTGTAAACAACATAACAAACCTCGACAGGAATTTAATAAAGTTCTCCTAAAAGAATGTAATTACTGTGCTGTTAAATCAAACAGCAGTATCTTAGGTTTATAAATCCAAGCAGACTTCCCTACTTTGATACAAGTTCTTAGCTTCAGGTTGTGGTTATATAGTGCAACTTAACCACTCTGGATTTGTTGAATATGTAAGGCAGATGTCAGCTCACTACCATTCCTGAGTCACACAATCTGTTTGAAGTGCTAGGCAGGTAAAGATGGAGTGAGGAGCTACACTATACCGTGCACATGCCCTGACTGTGCAAGAGCATTTATAATGTTGGCTAACTAATGGCTTCCAAGAGTAGTGCATATCTAATTAAGTATTTAACACTTCTGATAATTTGATGTGCACCTATAGAGGGTGTGTCAGGGATTATAATCTTACAGCAAAGTTTGAGATTACACTGAGTGACTTAAAAATAACCCTTATGCCACATTTATGAAACTATGCTTAACGGGTAATTGTAACTCTGAGTAAAAAGTTTTTGTAAGTCATATCAAGTACATCAAATTTAAACATATAAACAGAAAAGTTCAAAATAAATACAAATTATAATGAAGGCATGCTACAAATACATCAGAAGTTACTGTTATAAACAAAACAGAAGAACACATTGTTGTATTGCATACATCTGTTTGTAATGTGGCACGCTTCAGTAGCATAATTTATGCAAATACCCTATTCAGAGAGACATCCACTGTGAAAGGGCTAGGACAAGTGTGAGAACATGGGTATATTGCACATTAAATGTACTATTTTAGAATGACAAATCTGAGTATATGTGGGTTACTTTCTCTGTTATAATGTTTATGTTGATGTGGCATACACGGTTAAGCTTAGCAATATATTAAGACAATGCCATGCTTTCATTGTTCAGTTATAGACAGGGTGATGGCTACATGAAAGTTGTGATCCTTAATGTCAACGTTTTAATGCTATAAGATCACAGATTTGAGAAATAGTAACAGAAATATTTTTATTTATTTATTTATTTATTTTTGATGCTTGGCATCACCGATTGGAGTCTGCCAGTAGTCACTAGAAATGAGCAACAGTTCACTTCTCAAGGTGAAATCTCAAAAATGTAATTGGGATTGTCATCAGTAATGCAAATGAGACTGGTGTCATTGTGCTTCAGTTAGCACTGTGGCAGTACTGAGTGCAATGAATACACCTACTATATAGCTTTCTCTGTGGTTCAAAGTGTTAATGAAGCAAGTGGTGGGTAACATCACCAATAATGTAGGGTTTGATTTTAGCTTTGGATATGTTGAAGTTAGCATTCACAGGTAAAGATATGTCTGCATCTTTGAACCAGTAGTACAGCTGTAATTTACAATGTTTGACCCACAACGATAGAAGGGTGTATACAGGAAATACCAGACAGCATGGCCAGAAGTGACAATATATCATTTCAAATGTAATTCACATAGCAGGAAAAAATGTTGATGAATTCACAGGAGGGCATGTATAAATACAATGAGAATCACATATGGCCAAGGATCACTGACATGTTTTACACCTGCAGTGTACTATGAAATAGTTATGCCCAAAATTTATACAAGCCTATTTGATTGCTTTTATTGTGCAAACACAGTTGGCAAGATTGTGCTTTGTTGCATGCAGAATTGTACATGTGAGATCTCAAGCGGGCGCCCAATTCCCTGCCATATTTCCAGATATCATTCAGAAGACATGCAGGTGAAGGTGAGGGTTGTGCTCCATTCAGAGGCATTGATGGTGTCTAGATAAGGCCAGGGTATGTGTTGCTCTACTTGTAAAACCTACTCATGTAGGGTTATACAGAAGGACTATATCAGATCTCATTACAACGCTGAGGCTTGGAAATGCTTGGCTAAGACAATCAGCAGTACAACTGACTTTCCATGCACTGTGAACAATGTCACCATTATAGTGAAACAAGTGCGAAACATGACAGTGAGATCATTACAAGGCTGAGGCTTGGAAATGCTTGGCTAAGGCAATCAGCAGTACAACTGACTTTCCATGCACTGTGAACAATGTCACCATTATAGTGAAACAAGTGTGAAACATGACAGTGAGATCATTACAAGGCTGAGGCTTGGAAATGCTTGGCTAAGGCAATCAGCAGTAATGACTGACTTTCTACACACTGTGAACAATGTCACTATTATAGTAATATGAAAAGGTGTAAGCAGGACCTCCTGAGCCAATGGGAGGCATAATTTAGAACTGCTGATACCTCTAAGCTGTGTAAGTATAGTGACATGTCACCAGCTAATACAATACCATTGATTGTCAAGACGTGTAGTATTTCATTATGCTTTTTTTCTGTTGTCTGATATGTGCAGGTTCTGAAGAGATAACCCAGGACAATGAGCTGTATCAGGTATGACTGGTGTGTCTCAGAGAGGCATTGGGTAACTGTAGCTCAGGTACAAATGCGATTAAAATCATAATATGTTACAAATGTAATTGAGTTTACTCAATTTCAGGGCCTTACTCCATATAAGCTTCACACACACACACACACACACACACACACACACACACACACACACACACACACACACACACACACACACACACACACACACACACACACACACAAAACTCAGTAGGCATAGCTTACCACTATATCAGACCTGCATGCCTACTCCAATAGTTCTTGATCATTGCATTTGCCAAAGTGTAAGTCAACTTAACTGTGTGTGTGTGTGGGGGATGAATTCCAAGCAGCAGGAATTAGCTTTTAATACAGAACAATATGTAAACTCTATTTCTGCAATCACTAACATTTAAAGTTGTCATCTTTGTAAATGGATGCATTTAATTGGAATGCATATATGATAGATGTGTCTTGTCACCCAACTGTTTGCCTAATGTCTAAAATAACAATGAGATAGATGTGTTTTATGACACATTTATGACTTCACATTCATGCCTAGATCTGCCAAAGTTTACCATATGAATGTGTAAATTTGAATATATTTTGAATTATTATAATGGCATGGAATTGATGTTATTTTATGTTTTCTCTCCTCTCCACCCCTACTCTTTTTTTTTGGAAACAACTTCTGCTGTAATACAAATTCCCATCAGCATGGGGATCTAGACCAACCACTGTAGTCTGGCTCTCCATACCACCACAGGTAGCTGCAGTAGCACCACCAAAGGCAGCATAGACCCCCACCACACCAAGGTCCCATTGTATCAGAGTTGCTTCCACAATTCTCACTGTGCTCAGATTATTTTGGATTAGTTATAACTGATGTCTGCTCAAAAATACTTCTTGCCCATTTTCTATAGCTTATTTGCAGATACAAATCTGTAAGATCAAAACAGCATGTCCAGTCTCCTTTGGGTAGCAAAGAAATTATAAATTGAAAGAGCACCATATGAAAGTCTTTCACGAGACTGATGTATTTTATGACACATTAGCATCTTATTTTATGACACATTAATGTCTTCACATCATATCTGGATGTGGCAAAGGTTAACACAGTTATGTGTTATATTTGCCTATATATTAAAATATTAATCTGACATGACATTGATGGTACTATCTATGTTTCCTCTCCCCCCAACTCTATCTCAATCTCTCTGTTTTTTCTGAATGGAAACATTGCTGCTGTAACACAAATGACCACTGTAGCAAAAATACCCAAAGCCACAGAACCCGGATCTCTTCAATGATAAAGTTCCACTCAAATGAGTAAAAGCAGCACCTTTATTCCACAAAACCAGGCCAACACAAACAAATAAATCCAAGCGCTTTCGCTCGGTTAATACCGAGCTTCTTCAGAGTAGCAAATGTTTTGTGATACCATTGAAACATATTAAATACTTAGCACCAAGTCACATGACATTCACACCCCCCCCCCCTCCATTGTACAACCCTTAATCATCTTAAAATGTGTAACATAATCAACATCTGGACATTAAAATCATTGTACAAAACTATCCAACCTGTGTTGCCATTACACAAGTGTTTAGCAAGTGAATACAACTCCCAACTTTAATATAAAATCATCATATAAAATATGAAGTGAACCTCTACTGCTTATAAAATAAAAGACCTAAATCTAACAAATGTCTCCACTGATGTAATAACAGAACAATATCTAATACTTAATAGTATTATAACCGAGCCTTCCTTAGTTTGAGTATATTACTAATATTCAAAGCATCATTTAACCTAGGCGGTCTCACTGCATCTAGCCTTAGCTGCCAAAATAATTCATGGTACTCTAGTCTAGTTTCCCAATTCCTCCCCTGTGGGTCTGGTGTCACTTGCTCTAAAATAGTGAATTTGAGCTCCATTTTTTCACATACTTGGGAATGCTTAAAAAAGGCATTATTTTCTTTAAGATGGAAAGGCACTAGAAGAAGAGTATACGAACATCAATATGACATTAGTAAGGGTAAAGAAAATAATGCCTTTTTTAAGCATTCCCAAGTATGTGAAAAAATGGAGCTCAAATTCACTATTTTAGAGCAAGTGACACCAGACCCATGGGGGGGAATTGGGAAACTAGACTAGAGTACCGAGAATTATTTTGGCAGCTAAGGCTAGATGCAGTGAGACCGCCTGGGTTAAATGATGCTTTGAATATTAGTAGTGTACTCAAACTAAGGAAGGCTCGGTTATAATACTATTGTTCTGTTATTACATCAGTGGAGACGTTTGTTAAATTTAGGTCTTTTATTTTATAAGCAGTAGAGGTTCACTTCATATTTTATATGATGATTTTATATTAAAGTTGGGAGTCGTATTCACTTGCTAAACACTTGTGTAATGGCAATACAGGTTGGATAGTTTTGTACAATGATTTTAATGTCCAGATGTTGATTATGTTACACATTTTAAGATGATTAAGGGTTGTACAATGGAGGGGGGGGGGTGTGAATGTCATGTGACTTGGTGCTAAGTATTTAATGTGTTTCAATGGTATCACAAAACATTTGCTACTCTGAAGAAGCTCGGTATTAATCGAGCGAAAGCGCTTGGATTTATTTGTTTGTGTTGGCCTGGTTTTGTGGAATAAAGGTGCTGCTTTTACTCATTTGAGTGGAACTTTATCATTGAAGAGATCTGGGTCCTGTGGCTTTGGGTATTTATGCTTCTTGGTGTTGGTTTGTTTCGTCTTGATTTTTTGAACAAATGACCACTGTGGTTTGGCCTGCCATACCTCCACAACTGGCTGCCACTGCACCGTAACAGGAAGCACAGACACTCTGTATATCTGGGTCCCAATTTATCAGCGTTGCCACCACAAATGCTACACTATCTACTCCAATTGCATCAGATTGCTCTGCTCCAGCTGCTGGTGCAGTTGTATCTGCTGGGAGCAGAACTGGAGGAATCAATTTTGTTACTGATTAGGAGATGAGAAGGTTGGTGCAGGACATCATTGAGAGGGGGCCTCAGTGCCTGAACTACCAGAGTAATAAAGGTCCTGCATCAAATTGCAAAGTCAATGTCAAATCCAGCACTGACACCGGGATCTGTGACTGGAGACAGTGATGACAATTCTGAGGGTGATGACTAGACTCTCACTGTGCTCAAGCTGGATACAGATGTGCCTCCAATGTCCACTACCGTTCCCAGTTATGGTGTTTTACTACCATTCCCAGTCATGGTGTTCTCCAATCATTTCTGTCCATCCCCATTCTTGTTTGTCTTGAATCACTTACAATAGACATGGCCAGAAATGACCCATAAAAAAGTCTTCAGTTTTTGTCCTCAGCATTTGTGTGATGCTGGCATGGTGCATCAATGCTTTGTGATGATAAATAGTATTTCAAGTCCTATGGCTATGGCAAAACTGGTGAATGTTTGTCTTTAGTCATATATTGCCTGTCTTGCTACTCTGCTTAGCTCCCTGTGCTATGGAAAGGCAGGCTGATAGTACAATGAGGAATCCGTTATAATCATATGTTAAACAGGCTACAGGGTTGAATGTATACCATATGGGATGATGCAATTATAAATATTGTTAACAAGCATAAAACACTAGGCACTACTGAAAAAAATTATGCTATACACACATTGCTGACAGGATGAATTTAGTTGCATTTCCATAAATTTTCTGAAGTCTTTTAATTATGACACCTACATGTTTGTTTCCATGTAGTGACTGCATTACTTGGTGATGTCATATAAATATATAGAATTGCATAAAAAGCAATGCAACGTGCCTTAAAAACATGGACAGACAGATGTTACAGCTAAGTATGCACCTGTATTAATTACTTTACTGCAATTATCATGACAGAAGTGTAAATCATGGCAAACAAACCATTACCATAACACACATCTGTTCTGAAATGGATCAAAATCAGAACTGCTTGCATGTCTGTACTGCTTATTTGTGTGAAAGTTGTAGACTACTGATAATTTCTGTTCTAAATTCAAAACCTCAAAATATAACTATGCATGCATTAATCCTTTGCCATCAGTAGATCAAATGGGATTTGCATCATTGCACTTCAGAGAGTGACTTTGAAGAAATAACGTAATGTTTGTGGATTGTATTACTTTTGTATATTGCAATGGAAAGTTGTACTCAAGATACTTGGACTTACTGTGATGATGGCTAAACACTTCATTATGTAATGTTCTGACCTCACTCCAGTGACTTTAGACATGCAAGTGATGTACAATGGCATGGGACCTTTTCAGATATGCTCCTCAGTGACATTAAAAAGGGGACTCTCATATTGCTGAGCCATCTGTTTGTATTAACACTACACATTGTCCAAGCACTAGTAAATATTTAAAATGACACAAGAAATGATTACTTGTTGTATACAATCATTGTGAGCTGAACACTCATGAATGCTTGGTTGTCAAATCACTGTTTCACAAGTCAAATTGTCATCAAAACAGCATACTGTGAAACACCTACATGTTACTCACACTACTACTGCAACGTACAGGATAGATACGTTATCTGAACAGTATGTGATTGCCTGTGATCAACATATTTTTGTTTCTTATGCTTATCAATGCACATTCTGTTTCACTGAAACGTGTGATACACAACAGCTTCTCTGCGAAATACTACTGTTGCAATCCTAATATGCATTATCTAACATTTAAAATCAGACTTCTTCTGTGGCAGTTGCACTCCTGTGGCACTTGTGGCTGATACAATGTACTGTAGCTGGTGTAATTAGGTAGGTATTCAAATACAGCAGTGACTGACTATACTCAGTGTGTGTGTGTGTGTGTGTGTGTGTGTGTGTGTGTGTGTGTGTGTGTGTGTGTGTGTGTGTGAGTGCGCGTGTGCGCGTGTGTGCATGTGTGTCTGTGTGCCTGCAGTGCTAGGTAGGACTAGATTTACCCCCATGCATCTGATGTGTACACTTCCAGTGAGAAGAAACATTTAAACTGGGAGAGAGTTTCCCATCAGTTTATTTCACATTTACTACAAACATTCTCTGCAACACACTGATAAGGTCATCCTTTCAAAAGTGCACGCTTTCACCATTGTAGTCAGACTCCTGTGGTGCTGGTGGCTCATGCTGTGTTCTCTAGATTGTGTAATAAGATAGATAAGCAGTTTGAATCCAGCATTGCATTTATACTATAAGCATGTGTGCATCTGTCCTGTCATGCAAAATGGGCTTCAGCAAAAGAGCGATTATGCACACATCCACTTAACAGTATATATTTACACCTGGAGAGAGCTCACTCATGAATCTGCTGCATATTTATCCAAAGTGCATTCTCTGCAGCACATTAATGAAGTTGTTCTTCTAAATGTCCACCATTTGAGTGTTGTAGCCAGTCTTTTCTTGTGGCACCTGCTGTTGATGCTGTGTACTCTCAATTGTGTAACTAGATAGGTTGGTGGTTTGAATCCAACATTGTTGTATTATTGTGTGTGTGTCTATCGTCAAGTAAGTATGATTTCAACAACACATCTGATGTGTACACTTCAACTCAAGAAAAATGATTACACTGGGAGAGTGCTCCCACTTCAGCTTCTCATACCACTTGTAAATAAATGCCTCTTGTGTTGCTTGTGATTCATACAACGCCATCTAACTAGTGATCATAAGTAGTTGGTTCAAACTCAGTCATTATTACATAAACTTAGTTTTATCAGTGTGTGTGTGTGTGTGTGTGTGTGTGTGTGTGTGTGTGTGTGTGTGTATGTGTAGTTGCCCACATGTATGATGTGTACAAATATAGTTGAAGAGGGCTGTTTCACTACTTGCCTTACATTTTAGCACAGACAACTAAGGAACCCATTTGTTGAAATTTGCATTATGTCAGCCTAGTAGTAAGCCTTCTCCTGTGGTGTGAGGAAATGATGCAATGATCTGCAGCTTGCTGGCTTAGTAAAACACAAAGATGAATCTGGGATTATTTACACAATGTGTGTGACTGTGCATCTACAGTCACAGGGATGACTGAGTTACATGACACTTGGTTGGGTACACCTACCATCATTCAATATTTTGTGACAAAACAGATCACATGTTTCTTTCAATCAATGTAAAGGCAAAGATATTTATTGCAACAAAAAGATGATATAATGCCTTAAACTGCACCCTATCTCATATTTGTAATAACAATTATTCTGTGGTGCACGAAGTCAAGACATTATCTTGTAACTTGCATAGTTAGGTAGGGTTTCAAAACCAAGAGCATCTGAATTGTGTGTGTGTGCGTGTGTGTGCGTGTGTGTGTGAGTGTGTGTGTGTGTGTGTGTGTGTGTGTGTGTGTGTGTGTGTGTGTGTGTGTGTGTATGTGTGTGTTTATGTGTGTGTATGTCAGTATACTGCTGTGCATGAGTTACATCCACCACACTTTAGATGAGTACAATTACATTGGGAGAGTGCTCCTCCATTACTTTATTTAATACGGTTTACCTTCATTTGTGTGCATTGCATAAGGGCAAATAGCAATTGTCCGAATGACAGTTTGCGAAGTTTGCAAATGCCGAACAGAAAAAGGATCGAATGTGCAATGAGTGAATGCACATTTGCATTGCACATTTGGCATTTTGGGGGTGGATTACCCTATAGTGGGGATTGGGAAATGGTCCCTTTCCCCACTGTAGTGCAATCTTGGAGTTAGAATATCAAAGTAGGGGGTTGTAGGGGGTTTATTCCCCTGCTTTAAACCTTATTACATTTTTTATTTGACATCAATGTTCAAAAATCAGTGAATCTGCTATTCGATTTGCTGGTTTTTGAACATTACGAACTGTCACTGTTTTCACTTTTGTGGTTATGAGTCACTCGTATGAGCATTCGCACCACTGTGATTTGGCTTTGTAAAGGTAAACCATTTAATACAGCTGCTTTGTGCCACAACGATGATACCATGCCTTAAATTATAATGTGTCTCAGTGTTGTTTTAAGACCTCACCTGTTGCACATGTAGTTAATCCACATCTCTGTAGGATGTGGACTTACATAGCCAGCTGTTATACTCCAGCAAATGACAACATATGTGAGTGTACTCAAGTGACACATACAATGTTGTATCAATTTACTTCAATACAATTTTATTTCTAACAAAACCCTTTCAACATTATGGGGATTTCATGCCAATCAAATATGTGTTTCATGATGCTTGTGGTGAGAGTTCTACTGTGCTGCTTGCAGTAAATACTGAATTGTATGTCATGTGTACTCAGTTAAGCAGTGGTTCAACTCCAGGAATGTATATATGCAAAGCAATACTAACAGACAAGAGTGGCATAGCTGACTAACAATAGCATTTGTAAATTGCACTTGTAGGAACAGTAACATTATTGCATACCTTTGATCCATTAGAATAGTTTGTTTTGAACAAAGGAACATCTAAAACCTTTCCTACTTTACACTTTGAAGTGTGTTTTTGTGACACCCTCCACTGCTATCTCCTGTAGCAGATGCAGTTAATGATACCACTCTCAAGAGTCTGGAGCATGATCAGTGGGGGAGTTGAATCTGGTAAGGTTTGTCTGCCAGACAATGATGACACACATGAGTGGTTTGGCCAAAGACTGGAGATGTGGCACAGTAAGATGGCAACCTTTTTAGGTCTCACACTCCATTTTAGGGGAGTCATAACCATTACAATAGGATACTGAAGTAATCCTTTCAAGTGTGTTTATCATGACATATCAGATACATTATTTTGTGTGTTGTCAATGGTTTGTACACCTCTGTTTGACATCTGACCTCAGCATGCATTTTAGTCGTGCAGGATATAACTGCTGAATATTTCAGAGAATGCTCACTGTCTTTATTTCCACAAAACTAATGATCTGTATTGCACAACTTCATATAAACATTTGCATGTAGATGTCAGTATTTTATTCAGATTCCAGGGCTTTAAAGGAAATTATACCTTATTTCTTAATGTGTGCCATGTTTCAAAATCATCACAAAATGTGAATGGAACTGTGTTATGATACTTTCATTTGGTTTTGCATTGGGAAGTTGATGTTATTGTAGTCTTTGTTGTCCTTCCTTTTGAGCAAGCCCAACATAATAATGTATTATTTGCTTGCCATTTAGCACATATCACACTAAGTAATTGATGTTCTGAGATAATTGTTATTTGCTCTTCTTTCAGGAAACAGAGATAGAACTATCCTGTGGAAAGTTGGCTTTGCTATCATCTGCACAGTGGACTTATTGACCCATGCACATGGGATGACAATGTTTGTTACAGGCCAATGCACCATTGTTTATGTGAAATGCAAATTGTCAGCAGGTGACCTAGTAATCCACATTAATGTTTTACCTGTGTGAGATGTACCGTACTGTAGTGTCATAAAGGTATTATTGATGTGACTTTATTTAAACATAATGTATTCAGCAAGTGCTTTTGTACACACAGTGAATTTCTTCAGACTGAGTAAAACAGATAAAAACACATCTTATATAACCAACTGAATCACATGACTAATTAGGACATCTTAAGCTAATTTCTAATGCTTTAACCCTTTGTGTTTCAAATATTCCAGACATTCTTACTTACTGTTTAAACCAGGAAGGTAGCAAACATCCAATTCTACTTGCCACTTATACTCTCTCCATCCTAATTCATCTTCAGCATCTAACATAATTTCATACCTTTCTATTTGATCTAAAATGAATCATTTTAAATCTACTTTACACTGACTGGTTTAAAGTACATACTTAATGCATTGATCGCATTATGGACTAAAATAGCATATTTATGTTTGTAAATTCTTTTGTATAATTCCCTAGTTGTTTAGCCTATATAGAAAGAATTACAGGGCATGCACTTTGCCAAATATACCGCATATTTGGATTTGAAAGTGAATTTCTTCTTGATTCTAATAACCTTATTGTTAACATTTATTTCTTCTAACCCTATATAAAGGTAATCACAAAAATTACAATTATAACATTTAAACATTCCTGTTTTGTTACAGACTTTCTCACACAAAGTCAATTTTGATTGAAAATTATTTTTAAAACTCTTCCCTTTTTTGAACAAATACACGTGCCTCTCCTTTCTCTTTCAATAAATCTGAATTAGTTCTTAAAATGTTCTAATTGTTTGTTACAACTTCTTTTATAACTCTAGCATCTACAATAATCGTGACTTGCATAGACGCATTATAATTTCTAGTTTCAGGTTTGGCACATTGCATTGAACATGAACCTCTCATATCACATGCTTCAGACCATTTTTCTTTCACCATCTCGGCTGGGTATCCATGGCTTATAACCTTATTACATAAACTAAGCCCTTCTTCTTTAGTATCATTGTCATTTATTGTTAGCCTATTGGCCCTCATTAACTGTCCCTTAACAGTGTTGTCTTTCATTTTCTTTGTATGCAAACTAGTGTAATCTAAATAGGAATTATTTTAAACATCCTTCTTGTAAATCTTAGTGAGAAGCCTCTCATTATCTTTGGAAACAATTACATCCAAAACGTTGATACTATATTGTTCAAATTCCCATGTAAATTTTAAATACAGACTTACATTGTTAATATAATTATAAAATTCTTCCAACATCTCAAAACTCCCTCTCCAAATTAAAAACACATTGTCTATAAAATGTTTGTAAATTAAAATATACTTAGAAAAAAATACTATTTAAAATATGAACTTTTTCCCAGTTGTACATAAAAACGTTGATGTAACTTGGAGCCATTGCAGCCCCCACAGCTACCCCGTTGGTTTGGTAATACAACTTAGTATTAAATTCAAGATAATTATAACTTAGAATAATGTTGACAGCTTCCATTATTAGCTTATTATCAGAAAAAAGTTTTTACTCTGTTAACTCACATATAACTGTGTCTATTCCTTCATCATTAGGAATGACTAATTATAAAGTCTTATAAACTTATTATATAAACTAAGCCCTTCTTCTTTAGAATCATTGTCATTTTTGTTAGCCCATTGGCCTTCATTAACTGTCACTTAACAGTGTTGGCTTTCATTTTCTTTGTATGCATACTAGTGTAATCTAAATAGGAATGATTTTGAACATCCTTCTTGTAAATCTGCCAAAGTTTATTCATCTTAAGATTATTCTAAGGGATATATGTTGGCTAGGAATTGGGTGGCCAAACATTTAAAGGTTGCCTCTGTCCATGAGGGACATACAGGTAGATGCCAGACAAGGGATGAATTTTTGATTCCTCATCCATTGGCCTAAGTTGAATTGGGTTAGGGAATGAACTCTGGTTCACATAGATGTAAAGCCTGATCCAGAGAATAAGTAGTCTGTGAGACACATACCTGTCCCTCCAGCATGTCCTTTTTATGTCACAAGCAAGGTTCTGATGCAGTTGGTTCTGCAGATATGCTGAAGGTCCATTAGAACATGATCCAAGGATGCCTTCTTTGCCTGGCACAGATCATCCCTCAGCAGTCTGTACTAGCCTGAGCACAGGGATAGGGCTTTGAGATGATCTGCATAGGGCACATTGTTTATGCCCTTTTTTGTGAGGATACTCTCAGGATGTTCCAGTTGTTGTATGTGTCTTGTCAATGTTAGATTAGGGACTTTCATTTTAAAGTAGTTATTAGACATTAGACAGGCTAAAGGGTAAAATAAATTGTGTTTTATTTATGCATAAAAGACAGTTAAGCAGAAAGGAAAATAATCTTGCTTGCCAAGCATGGAAGACAGTTTATTAAAAAGAAAAGATAAGCACAAAATGTTCAGAAAGAATGTTCTCTTCTCAAGGGAAAGATACAATCTTGTCAGCTACAGAATGTTCTTTGCACATACAAGACAAAGCCTGAGACCAATGTTAGAAAAAGTAAATACATTACTGGACTAAAGAAATATAATATGTTGTGTTCAGGATAGCAGTTCAAGTTAAGGTAAGTTCATTTGATGTGTTGCTTCAGAGAAAATGTCAAATACTCGAGCCTGAGTGCAGAAAACAAGTTAGCTAAAGACTATTCCCAGGATTCATGAAACAAAACTTTCTGTGCAGGAACTGTGTAGCTGCTAATGCATGGAATATGGGCGCCGAGTGATTCAGGAAACAGCTGATCTGACATGCACGAGCCTGCCGACACTGTTCCTGCATGGTAAGCCATGCAGAATGCTAATTACATCATTTGCTGGTGAATGCAAATGAGGTGAATTAGCAATTCAGGAAGCAGGCAGGCATCCATGCAGGAACAATGCTAGTTGCAGAAATGTGTTTGGTTACACATTTCTGCATATAGCAAAATGGAGGCATGACAGCTCAAATAAAAGCATGTATTATAAACTTTAGGCATGCCAATGGCCAAATATATGGCCATTGGTATGGGAAAGTGTTTAATTAAAAAAAAAAAAATCGAACTTTTTTTTGGCCGATCTCAGGCATTTAAGCATAGGGCAGCAGCGAGCAAACAGGATGGTGCCAAAAATAAAAAAAAATATTAAAACGCAATTTTAGGGGAAATCTGCATTTTGTCATTATAGTCAATGGCATAAAGAATCAAAGCATTACTAGGGACCACTGGTTGTCAAGGAGAAAGGCTCCATATCAAGCAGTAACTATGGACTAAGGCAGTGAGGTATGCAAATGAGGGGACATTTACTGAATCACAAAATATTCTAAGTCCACACACTGCACCTAACTGTGTAGGTGCTAGAACAGGATAGTGTAGGCAGGAGGAGAAACTAACATGAAAAGGGTGTGTGTCATGCTTACTGTAAGCACAACATTTAGCTCCGTTGCCCAGGTTTGAGCTTAGCTAAGCACAGCTAAGCAAGGGGGTGTGTTTGAGGCTGTAATGTCTTACACCATGAAATGAAGACCATGTTCATGTCCAGAGGAGGGCCATTTCTGCTAAGATGTGTTTGCCTTAGCTAAACTGGTGTGCACAGTGTGCACTGGGACTTAAAAAAAAATTGGAAATAGCAGCATTGTTTACATTTAGGCAGCGGGTTTGCGTGCCACACCTCAGGTCTTGAAAGGGGCGGAAATGGGAAGGGGGAAAAGAAAAAAAAGGGAAATATCAAAATACAGCCACTCAAATTCAAGTAAAATAGCTAGCAGGCGGAATGTCTCAAAGTCAGCATATCACACAGCCAGCATCTGCAGCATATCACTATAAACTATTCAAACACCTTCCATTCTGGTTTTTCCCACAAACTCTGCACCATAGGTGTACACGTACGGAGGAATTTTAACTGACAAAACTAGCAAAAAATGTTAGGGGTTGCTGTTGCTTTGATCTATCAGTATGTGCAAGAGGCTGAGGAGGATAATGCTGACAATCAACTCAGACCGAGGAAGAGGAGAAGAATATTCAGACCCAAGGTAACCTGTCAGGGGCTACATAATTTTGAGATAGTAGAGTGCTATAGAGTGGACAGGGGCATACTTCAGCAACTTGTTGAGCTGTGCCTCACCTCAGACCTAGAATCAGCAGAGGGGAACCCATCCCAGTGGATACCAAGGTATGTGTAGCCTTAAGAATACTAGCTACAGTAGTTTCCAAAGACCAACTGGGGATATCATGGAGTATCACAGGCATCTGCGTCCAGGATACTCCACCAATTCCTGGATGCCATGCAACTACATGCTGCTGAGCACATTTACTTCCACAGCACCCATGAGGAGAGGACCAGCAATATGTGTCTCTTCTACTGTGTAGCAGAATACCCAGAGATACTGGGTGCCATAGA
This sequence comes from Protopterus annectens, assembly GCF_019279795.1. Taxonomy (NCBI): domain Eukaryota; kingdom Metazoa; phylum Chordata; order Ceratodontiformes; family Protopteridae; genus Protopterus; species Protopterus annectens. The sequence continues at coordinate 338,086,405 of NC_056725.1, forward strand.
TTGCATGCACATCCACATCAAAGCTCTACCCGGTGATCAGGGTAAGGTCTATCTTAACCGCAAGGGGTTCCACTCCATCAACTGCCAGGTATTGTGTGTAGCCCAGGGCATTATCATGAATGTGTGTGCTGGCAGGCCTGGAAGCTATCACGACTACCACATCTGGCATTCATCACAGCTGTACCAGCCATTTCCCATTGGGGACATCCCATATGGCCATCTGGTGGGGGATGCTGGCTACACATTGGAGGTGTGGATGATGACACCCATCAGAAATACACACACACCCACACAAGAATGCTATAATGAGGCACATGCACAAACCAGGATCATTATAGAGTGTGTGTTTGGGATGCTCAAGTCACGATTCCATTGCCTTGACATATCTGGTGGAACTTTCCAGTACTCTCCAGCCACATGTGTGCACATCTTTATAGTATGTGCCATGCTACATGATATGATCCTTCGTAAACAGCTGCACCAGGAACAACATAGGGAAGGGCCAGACAGCCCCCCACCATTGTCAAGTTCTCCACAGGCACAGAGAGACTCAGAGGAGGAACATCCTGAGCCTGCCCCTGTAGGCAGATGGAGGTGTGCCCAGTATGTCATGTCCTTGACACTGATACTGTAGGGCCCAAGGGACTATCTCTCTCTGACTTGCACACATAATAAAATGGATGCCAAACATCACATCACCTATACCTTACCATGTATATGTAGTGTATTACGTCCATCCGACATAGTCAGCCCTTAAGCACCATCCTCACAACTGCCTCAGGCACAAGGTAAGTCAGTCTTCTTAACAATAAATGAATGAAGTAGAATCTTCTGATAGCATATCTATGGTATTGATGCAAGCATGCAAGGGAATGCGGTGGCTTACTGGGATAGCAGCAGACAACTGATAGCTATGTGGGACAGCAGAAAGTATATGCCCAGTACTGGCTTACCCACACTATGCAGTACCACCTTAGTTGACAAATACCACTGCAGTATATGTGGTGAGCCAAATAACTAGGGTTCATAAGTCACATGCATGGATGTCAAAATAGGGGTCCCATACTCACCCCAAGCCTCACCCAGCAGATCAGCTGTAGAAAACCATAAAGAAATGTCTGGCAAAGGTCCCCACATGGCGACATCCATGAAATTCCCACCTACAGACTTACACAGTTATATCACAGCATGTCTGGCAGTGGCGGTATGGCTCTGAAAGGTACGAAGTCTGAAACTAAAAATGTTTATGCCAGAACAATCTGACCTGTAGTTGATACTGTTATGAAATCTCAAAGATAGGGCACACCACTATGCTAAATGGGACCAAAATGTTAAGCAAATATCAGCACAGTCTGTGCAAATGTGTATTGTGTAAAGATGTGTCACCCCCCCAACCCATAGTCCCATAGAAATTCAGTAACATGTCCCTAGCCATAAGCAGCAACTAGCTGTCTACTACAATGATGGCTGAACATGAACAGAAAACAATTGTCAGTAATACCTAGTCAAATTACTGCTGCCATCCCAGGAGTGTCCACTGCCTGGCAACCTGAGAACATATGATCATCAGAATGCATTGCCTTGCAACAGATGGCCTGCATCTGTCACACCTGGCCTACAGAACTCTGGCAAATGCCCATACTTCACCCACAGTGCCCTGTTAGGGAGTGTCATGGGGTCCATAACATCAACATAGCACAGTCTACAAAATGCAAAGAAAGGCCATGCTGCTAACTGCTAGGAGCAAACCTGCCAGCCTGAGAGAACCAGAAATCTGGACAAAACCATGAATAATGGGGTGGTAAAGGTCCAAAGAGAAGGACACCTTTGAAATACTGCTCTAATAATGTTAGAAGGTTGATGGAATGATTGTATTAGCATGGAAAATCTGAAGGGTATGAAGTCTGAAACTGCAATGTCAACTGTCAGTAATATCTGACTTCAACCCTGAGTGACTAGAAAAGCACTTTTCCTTGAAAACCACACTCGCTTCGGTAACCAACCGGATATATGAGTCATGAATCTGGAAACAGTCAACAGGCAGGGCTATGCTTCTAAACGTGGGAATGCACTCATTGCAGGCAGTCCTAACCCTGGATGATGCTGACATGTCTGCACCCACAGAACCCTGGACCACAGCCATGGGGATTAACACACCCTTCCATGATCAATCATCCTCTGAAACATCCTGACTACAAAATGTGGCTAGCCAAGCCAAGTGAGGTGGGCCATACATATATGTAAGACACACATACACCTCCAGGCTGGTCAAACAGTCTGACTCACACAAGACCCTCCAAGTGCAGTCAACCTTTGAGATGACCCCTATGCAAAGTACTGGTAGCTATTGGCCAACATATCTGACCCAAGACACCCCTCACATATCTTATCACCTACAAATTTATCTGAAGTTTGCCTGTCATCCTGATCCTGCCTGACTTATATTACCCAACCATGGAATTCAGACCATTCCATAACAGAAATGCACAGATTCCACCATTGTAATATATCACCAAGTTGCTGGACTGTTTTCACAGCTTCAGCAATCAATTGGTTCTAGGCACACCTCTCAACAGGCTGGATTGTGCACGAATGCCTAGCATTTGGCCCATAATATTGGTGTGTGCATCATACATCCCGTATTCCTCTGGTAAATTACTGTGATGATCTGAGGAGGTATGTCACGAGGAACTGAAACAATACATGACACTGTCAAATGTCATATATGTCAGATGTCTGCTAAAACAAACCCTGTAACCCTAGCAGCCTATACATTGCTAAGAGAAATAGTCACAATCACTGTATGGCTCATTGTCTCCCCATTTTGATAGGCTATTTCCAGATATCCTGCACCAACAAGTTGAGAGGTATGGCTGTAGCACAAAACAAACTGGACTGGAGTACAACTATCCCTGGAATGGAGTCACACATTTACTATAACAAGTCACACTGGGCATACTCATACACTTAGAGAATAGTCAGTAGGATCTATGAATTAACAAGCCTTTCCCACCCAGTGCACTTCCCATTGCCCTACTTTAGCAGTTCTGAAGATATCTATCACCAGATAATTACCTTTTGTCAGGCCTCAGTCTTATAAGCTCTGTGGTGCATGCGATAACAGTGTAACACTATAGTACAAATAACTAATTAGGTAGGAATTCTGATCTCAGTCTTGACAAATGCAAAGTGTGCGCATGTGTTTATCAGTTAAAGATTTTGGGTCCATTTAAACCCAGTACCCATCACATTGCTCTACTTTAGCAGTTCTGCAGATAAGAGTCACCTTAGCAGGCTCTTTCATATAGACTCAACCCTATAAGCTCTGTGGCGCATATAATAACTGCTTAACACTATTATGCAAATAACTAGTTAGGTAGGAGTTCAAATCTCAGTCCTACCAAATTTAAAAGTGTGTGTTTATAAGTTAAAAAGTTTGGGTCCATTCATAGCCAGTATACTTCCCTTTGCCCTACTTTAGCAGTACTGCAGATATCAGTCACCTTAGAAGTCCCTTCTTTCAGGCCTCAGTTCATCAGCTCTGTGGTGCATGCGATAGCTGTGTAACACTAGAATACAAATAACTAGTTGAGTAACGGTTCTAATTTCAGTCCTGGCAAATATAAGTGTGTGTGTGTGTATGTGTGTGTGTGTGTGTGTGTGTGTGTGTGTGTGTGTGTGTGTGTGTGTGTGTGTGTGTGTGTGTGTGTGTGTGTTTATAAGTTAAAGATATTGGGTCTATTCAAACCCAGTACAATTTTCATTGCCCTACTTTAGCAATCTTGCAGATAACAGTCACCTAAGAAGTCCCTTCCATCAGGCCTCAGCCCCATAAACTCTGTGGCTCATGCGATAACTGCATAACACTATAGTACAAATAACTAGTTAAGTAAGGGTTCTAATCTCAGTCCTGGCAAATGTAAAAGTGTGCGTGTGTGTGTGTGTGTGTGTGTGTGTGTGTGTGTGTGTGTGTGTGTGTGTGTGTGTGTGTGTGTGTGTGTGCATGTGTGTGTATGTGTGCATTAGTGTGTATACCAGTGGTTTTGAGTATGTAGACATGTATGTGACATTATTATGAGTACTCTCACATCCAGTATACCCACCATTGCTATACCTCACAAGGTCACATGATGTTATTCACCTTACAGGTACCTTGTAACACTCATCACATTATTAGTCCTGTGCCACCTGCAATAACCACATAATAGTGTGGTACCTCAACTTGATGGGTAGGGGTTCCAAGCACAACACTGGCAACTGTGATCCTGTGTGTGTGTGTGTGTGTGTGTGTGTGTGTGTGTGTGTGTGTGTGTGTGTGTGTGTGTGTGTGTGTGTACAGTATTCTCTATGGTTGAGAGCATTAGCAATCTGAGGTGTATTCCACCCACCACACTCACCATTGTCCACTCTACTAGAGCTGATGTCAACCACTATAGACTTATATACAACACCTCAGCCCTATAAGCTGTGAGGCAAATGCAAGAACTGTTATACAGACCTGGGAAATGTGTGCAGATAAAGCTGCACCTTGGCAATGACATGTGTTACAATACTGCCATACCCCTCATTAGTGATGTCTGCAGGGACATATCCTGCTGACACACAGACACCTGGAATACAAACAGAATATGTCATGTGGGAACACATTTACTTAGTGTTACTAACACCAATAATGTATCATGGCTGAAAAGGTACACACACACTCTGATGTGTACCCATTACAAATGCCATTTCACAGCACCTTACACAGCATTAAATAGCTACACTCTACTAAAGTCACCCTGTGCATCATACCCATAGTAGCATGTCTCTGCATCGATGGTATGGATGGCAGGGATGTGGCACAGGTATCATCATATGCACAGGGTGTTGTGTGGGTTTGCCAGAAGCCTAGGCTTGGCCATACAGTTGACATCATGTGCATGTGTTTGGGGGGATGTCCAATAAATGGGCTGTGCAGGGGTAGTGTGTGTGTGTGTGTGTGTGTGTGTGTGTGTGTGTGTGTGTGTGTGTGTGTGTGTGTGTGTGTGTGTGGAGTGACTTGTCTGACGGTGATGCATATGTGTTTCTATGCACACAGTCATGCCATGTTGGCAAACTACACAGGGGTATTTTGGACAGCTGTGGGCTGTAATTGGCAAGGTGTACAGCTCACCATCTCAGGCCACAGACATGGGAACTGAGCCTGCCAAGGGTATCACCAGCACCACCAGGGCTGAGTCCAGATGCAGTACACCCCGATGGTGACAGCTGCCTCCTGGATCCACATCCCTTTTGGGACCGGCCAGGATCATATGCCCATGGCCTGCTGTATTGTGGTATGGATAGCACACCCCCTTTAGTAGGGCTGGTGGTGCTGCTATTATGGGAATGTGATGGTGCACAGCCATATAGACTCTCAGCTGATCATGGTGCTGCCCTACATCCATGTGGTTGCTGGTCATCGTCTGCCAAACACTCAAGCATAGATATTCCATGGTCGGGGAGTACCAAGGTCTCCCCTCCCGATCTATCCATGACCTCAGTACACTCACAGATGGCTGCAGTGAGTTCACAAATACTGCCACGCACTCCAGGGATGTGCTTATCCACGACCCTGCATATATGTCTGGTGTTAAGAACATTACATGCCTGTGCCTCGATGATGGCCCAGTACATGTGTCTTGTGACTCCTGCTGTGGCACTTGCAACAGTTGCATGATGGGCTCCCATCCTCCTCTGAGCACCCCTGCCCATCTGCCTGTGTTGGACCTTGCCAGCATTCTGGCTATGGCTAGTTCCTGCACCCTCACTTGCCATAGTTACCACAGTAGCCTGTTCCATGCCACCACCCCCCAACTGTCCATTATCTGTGGCCACTTGTGATGGGATATGTGTGGGCTCTGCGACTGAGTGCAGGGATGAGTTTGACAATAGTGGGATGCCAACTGATGGCACAGATTCAGCCCCTGACAACCCCACATGTGTCTCAGTATGAGTATCATCATGTTCAGAGTCTGCAGAGACACTAACATCAGAATCAGAGCAGGAAAGACCGCGGCCACCATGTCCACCTGTGAGGGAAAACAGCATATGTAAATTACTACCAGCACTATACGGTTTGCTGGTCCACACACACACACACACATACACACACACACACACACACACACACACACACACACACACACACACACACACACACACACACACACACAGGTGAGGTGCCTCAAAGGCATTACACAAGCCTCACAGTAGCTTACTGGGGGCATTCATGACACACCGTCAGACAATAACATGCACACTCTGGACAGACCCTCAGCATCATGCAGTGCAGCCCTTCCAATTACTGTTACTACTAATATACGCCTCTGGGCTATGTGAGTGGTGTTAGTAGGTGATGGCCCTTCACCTAGCACACACGCCACCCATGTAAATTATTGCTGTTCACCTGTATAGCACAGTGGCACCTCCTACAGAACATACTTCCTAACTCTACATGGTTTTGCTGAATGTCTACATGTGTGGCTCATATGTTTGGTCTGTTCCTCATAACTCCTGTATTTGTCTGATAAATTACTGGGTTGACCTGTGGATTGGTGCCACTAATTAATGTCCTAATTTGAGGTGCAGACTGCATAACCTACAATACATGTATGTTAAAACAAACCCAGTTACTCAACCAACTTCCCAAGCTTACAATGGATATAGTAAGTGGACACACACCTGTTAGCATGCCAGGTGTTTGTGATATATCACATGAGACCTCAGAAATCAGGTCATAACATTGCCATCATTTCATATGACATATAACCTGTGCAATCTAACTGAAGAGCATACACATCAGTTACAGGTAACATATGGTAAATGAAATAGGTACAATAGGCTGGTTGCATGAGAGTGCACACCCTTAAAGTAATACTCTGTTAAAGCACCTTTTGATTTAATCACAGCATTCATGTCTCTTGGGAAGGTGTCTATCAGCATGGCACATCTTGACTTCCCAATGTTTGCACACTCTCCCTTGCAAAACACCTCCAACTACGTTAGATTGCAAGGGCATCTCCTGTGAACTGCCCTCTACAGGTCACCCTGTATATATCCTATTGGATGTAGGTGTGTGCTCTGGCTGGTCCTGTGCAGAACATTGCATGTGTTCTGGTGAAGCTATCCTTTTGTTGATTTAGTTGTATGGTTTGGGCAATTGTTCTGTGGAAAGGTGGAATCCCTCACCATCTATACCTATGTGGAAGACACCAGAAGGATTGGAGCCACAAGAGACCAGTATTTGGAACTGTTCATAATCCCCTCTAACTTGGCTACAGCCCTAGTTCCAGCTTGTAAATAGCAACCCCAAAGCAGGACACTGACATCTCCATGCTTCACCGTGGGGGTGGTGGTTGTTGTGGTTATGTGCAGTGGTGTTATTGCGCCAAACACACCTGCCAGAATTGTGGCCAAAGAGTTCAGCCATGGTCCCATATTACCATAACACATTTTACCACTTGTTTTTGGAGACCTGATGTATTGCTTTTAGACTTTTGCCAGGCCTGGATATTGCTTGGTGTAAGGAACTTCAGCCATCTTCCAACCCTACCCTATAGGAGGGACATATGGAGGCCATGGAAGATTGTTGTGACATGTAGTACACACCCAGTACTTGCCAGAGATTCCTGCTAATCCTTCACTGTTGCTTTAGGGCTCCTGGCAGCCTCCCTGGCCAGTTTTGGTCTTGTATTCTCATAGACGTTGGTGGGATGTCCACTCCTTCACAATGTCACTGTAGCCCCATATTTTCACCACCTTTTGATGACTGTCTGCACTGTATTCCATGGTATGTGCAATACTGTGGTAAAGTTTTAGTACCCTTCTCCAGGCTGATACATCTCAAACATGAGGTCCCTTAGCAGCTTTGTCAGCTCTATGTGAACCATGGCTGTTGCTGTAGCAGGCAACTGGGTACATGCTAGTATAATTCTGGTAGGACAGCTGATCATTATTTGCTGTTAATCAAAGAGTCTCTGTAATTGCTGGCAAGTGTGTACCCAATAAGATGTACTGCTGTAGTTATACTGAAAGCTGCCTCAACACAGTAGTAGCTTCAGCCTGTGCACACATATGCATCTAGGTTGTTGCACTATTGTTATTTGTCATTATTGTTCCCTTAACAGATTTGTTTGCTTTACAATTGAATTGTACAGGTTATAGGTCACATGAAAGGTTAGCAGTATTTTGAACTTGTCTATTGTGTTCTCATTTTTATATTTCACAAATACCTGCCATTTTAGCAGGTGTGTACACCATTTATATGCACTGTATATCACTAATTTATAGAATATGACCCTAGTTTTGGGCCTTTGTTTCCCCATTTTGTCAGTCTTTGTCCAGATGTCCTGCAATGACAGGTTGTGAGGTATGCTACAGATATGTGACATCTCCTGCAAATAGGCCCCTGTGATAATCACCATGATGCAATGCAGTAAACACTACCACAAGTGAACATGCAGATATTGCCAAATGGCTGAGTGTGACAGTTATGTGCACGGTCACATACATTAACTTTAGCATGCCTGGGGTACTGGTGAGCCACAACAGGAATATCCCATACTTACCAGCTTCAGGCTGCTGTCCCATGTGCAGATCAGAGGGACCTATGTAGTTGTGAGGGAGAGGTATTGTCAGCAGATTCAAATTAGGCATTGGAACAAGATGAATGCTACGTTTCTGCACAGTACAGTACATACTATGATATTACACAATTTGCTGTCCTTCACCATGGATGTGCACTTGTGTGCATTACTATAACCCACCCACTAATCCATTTTGTACTGACATCTGCATCTTGACACTCTATAGAAGACAGTCTAAATGCTACCTCATTACATTGCTGTGCACTTTAGCCATACCTGGACGCTTATCGCCTGTTGCCTGTGTGCCACCTACCTCCACAACTGCTGTTTCCCATGTTTGAGGTTGTGTGGGGGCTACCCCAAGGTTTGCAAGGAGCTCCTCTGTCACCCTAAGTGGGGCCTGTGTGGCTGGCCCCCAACTGGTAGCAGTACGGTTCCTCGCTACAGCAGCTCTTTGTTGTCCAAGACATATCAGGTCAGTTGCTCTATGCCTGACCTGATCGTATGTGCATCCATGGTGGCCCAAGATGTTCACTCTGTGGATGATCTCTTCCCACAGGGCAGCTTGCTCCCGCAGATTTTGCCAGCTATGGCCAGAAAGGATGGCATAGTTTAAGATAACAGCTTCTGTGATGACTGCTATCTCCACACCAGTGTAAGGCGGTTGCCGCTGCATGGCACCTGGAAGACATAAATAGGGAAACAGATCACAGGACCTCAGACATTGCCCAGAGTTCTTTACAGAGCCAGCACATGAATATGGACTATAATTAGTCACCACTTACAAGCACATCATACTCCTGTATCCAGTAGCACTGTATGAACATGCATTGTACTCCTAGTCCTGATGTGTCATGTTCCCCCCAATGAGGGCCAGTACATTGCATAAACCACCATGCATCATTCACGTTTGTGTAGAGGGATGACAGTGGCCGTGTTCCTTGCAGATGGGATGTTAATGGTGTTCAGGCTTTGTTTGCATACAGTGTGTAATGGAGCTTGAAGCATATTCTTGGGTTCATGTAGGATGCAGACAGGAATGTTACCAGGCCCCAAGGGGACTTGTTTTTGTTAACTTTGATTAGGCAGTTTGCACCTGATCCATGAAAATGAGGGGAGGGGTGCATGTGCTGTGCATATCCACCTATACTGATGGTGAGCCAGGGGGGTGATGTTTGTCCTAAACTTGTCTGCAGCAGGTTAGCTGTAGCTATGGTGTGTGTGTGTGTGTGTGTGTGGTGTGATTGACCACCATTACAGGGTGGGTTGGGTTGTTGCCTCTGAGACTGCAGACATATGTGAAGATGGCCTTGTGATTGCCCTGCTGGATGTGTACAATTTGTACTCATAGTTAGCCTTACAGTAATCCACCTGTGATATAATATGCTCATTCAGACAAAGGTTGACATGCTACTCAGTTGGTGCCTTTTCCTCCTTTGCCCTGTACAGCCAATATAGCATCACATTATGTGCTTTGTGCATTGCTGCTGTCCAGGAAAGGGGATTACTCAACTTTGGTGGAGACACATTTTAGAAGTAAGGTATTTTTGAGGCCATATACCTACGTGGGTGGTCATATATCTGTTTGTAGTAGGCATGGACACAAAGTCATAACACAGTTGGCCACCTCTACAATTTCAACGTGATACTCATGCTTATTCTAGGACCCATGTCTGTGTCAGGGCAATGCCATGACTAATAGCTGTAGAAGTATAACTCTGTTGGATGCACAAAAACTAAGATTATACATGTGTACAACATGTACACCCCATGTCAGTTGTTATGAGGCAGCCACCTACCCATACATACATATGCCCAGGTGATACCTGCTATACATTTCTGTTCTATGTCAGTATGGCACACTGTAATTGCACTCTTGCTGCCCAGTCATTCCTGTCAACCTATTAGGGCAGGACATCTGTAAGATGCTGCATATATATGGTGGGCTATGGACCAAAATTAGTGACACTTTCTTCATATTGATGCAACACACATACATCCTTTGATAGTGCAGAAGTCTTTGCATTTACAGACATACCCTGGAGGATGTCCACTGCTGATATGGCAGGCAGAGAGGAGAAAGGCTAGGAGTGTGGTAGTGAAGGTAGGACGTTTTAATGTTGCAAGTATGACTGGAAAGGGGACATAGTTAACTGATATGATGGACAGAGGAAAGATGGATATATTGTGTGTGCCTGAGACCAGATGGAAGGGGTGTACAGCTGTGTCTATCAGAGTCAGATACAAATAGTTTTATCATGGCGTGAATGAGAGGGGAAAGGGTGTAGGGGTTAACCTGAAGGAACATTATGCCAAGGGTGTTTTTGGAGGTGATAAGAGTGTTGGGTAGAGTGATGTTTATGAGGCTGGGTTTTGATGGTGTAATGATGACAGTTGTTAGTGCATATACTCCACTAGTTGCGTGTGTGATAGGTGAGACAGGAGTACTTTGATTGGTTGGATAAAGTGGTGATGAGTATATCCAAGGCTGAGAGACTGGGGATTGCAGTAGATTTCAATGTGCAAGTTTATGAAGGGGACAGAGGGGTTGCAGAAGTGATGGGTAGGTATGGTGTTAAGCCAAGGAATGAAGAAGGTGTGATGGTGGTGGAGTTTGCAAAAAAGGTTGGACATGGCTGTGGTGAATATGTATGTTTACAAGACCGAAGGGCATAGGGTGACATATAAGAGTGGAGGGAGATGCACACAGGTGGATTATCACCTTTGCAGGTGGGCCTGTTTGAAGGGGAATGGAAACTGTAAAGTGGTGACAGTGGAAAGTGTAGTTAGGCACCATAGAATGTTGGTCTGTGGGATGACTTTGGTGATCAAGAAGAGGGGGAGGAGTGTGACTGAGCACCATGAAGCAAATGGTGGATACTGTTAAAAGGGTAATTGCGAGGTTAGTTCAGGGAAGAGTTATGATAGGCAGTGGGTGGCATTGAAAAGAGTTACCAAATATCTGGGTAACTACATACAAGCTAGTAAGGAAGATGAGTAGAAAGGGGCTTGGTGTGCCATCTGGACAGAAGCAGGAGGACAAGGAGACCTGGTGGTTGAATGAGGGAGTGCAGGGGAGTATACAGAAAAAGAAGCTGGTGAAGGAGAAGTGGGATTGACAGACAGATGAAGAAAGTAGACAGGAGTATAGGGAGATGTGGTGCATGGCAAAGAGAGTGGTTGGCAAAGGCTAAGGATGAGGCATCTGAAGGGTTGTATGTAAGGTTGGACACCAAGGATGGAGTATAGGACCTGTACCAATTGGCTAGACAGAGGCACGTAGCTAGGAAGGATGTTCTGCAAATAAGGGTGATAAAGGGTAATGGTGGAAACTTACTCACAAGAAAGAAGAGTGTGTAGAGCAGATGGAAACAGTGCTTTGATGGGCTGTTGACTGAGGAGAATGAGAGAGAGAGAGATATTAAGATATGGCTGGATGATGTGGGTATGGTGAATCAGGAAGTGCAACAGAGTATCATGGGGGAAGTAAGGATAGCTATGAAGAGGTTTAAGAATGGAAAAGCTGTTGGTCCAGATAATATACCTGTGGAACCAGATGGCCTAGCAGTGTTACAGTCAGTATTGTTCAACACACACTCCAGTAGTAGTCATATGTGAGCCATCCTTTCCTGGGGTGACACAGGGGCCTGAGCTGTATTCTATGTTACTGCAGACAGACACAGATGCTATGGCCATAGGTTCTAATCAGCAATATATCAGTACAGCAAGTGTTGTTGAGACATATATGTTAAACTTCGTATTTCACATTACATTCCCCCTACTGCAGTCCATTACATGCATACTTGTTTGACATAACTGTTTTTTTTTTCAAGTGTAGGTGGTTATATCCTACTTGCTGTTTTTTTTTTTTTTTTTTTGTATGTCTCTCTCTCTCTCTCTCTCTCTCTCTCTCTCTCTCCAAGATGTAGGGTATACATCTGTTTTGTATAGGCAGCAGCTTCCTCCACTTGATAATTGAATGTAGAACAGCTGTGGTAATTGCATGGAAACACACTCCTATAACTGAGTAGTTCATGTGGGCATTGGCCCTTTACTTTGCCTATGAGTAGGACTTCATGGAGGTGTGTGACAAGCGGCATCACAGAGGGTAGTTGGAAATACCTCTTACAACAAACACTGTGGAGACAACCCTACACTCTATGGGAGAATGTTCCAGACATAGGGACTGAATATAAGTATTGCTGTTATACATTTGAAGTACTGCTAGTTTGACAGGGTTTGTGTGGATATGACTGTTATGCGTGATTTTAAGTCTGACAGTGTTATGTGGTTGACATAACTCCCAACTGTAGGGCTATCCACAGACCGGCCAGAGTTTGGACACTTATATTTGCCGTGTTAAATGTTTATTGTCTTTGGAAATTCAGTGGCATACTCTGATGATTGCCGTCAGTAAACAGTAACATCCATTTGTGTTTCTGACTTCATATCCTTCAGAATGGATGTTACAACAAACCCTGTTACACCAGTAACTTTCTCGGTTTATAACAGCAATATGTCAATGATGCCCCTGTGTTTAGGCCTGTGTCCCCCAAGTCTGTCCGGCTTTGTCCAGATGTAATGCAGTAAGAGGGGGATAGGTATGGTATATCATTATTTAGTGACTTCATTCCTGATATCATCCCAGTGATGTATCAGGCTGCCAGCCATGTTATGTGTAAGAGACCTTATATATGAGGACAAAGCCTGTACATTCTATGGGACTCTGTACAGTTGGGAGGTCTATGTATTTCTGGCGATTGTTGACAGACTGTCAGGATTGTGTAGCACTGTATTGTGAAAATATGTTATTTCGCCTGTGTAGGAAGGGGGATAAGTGTTATGGCTCTTTTTCTGTCTGACTTTGCATGCTGCCCCAGTTTCTGGTGCTCTATCAACTGTATATGTTTGTAGGGGAGGACTGTGACATGTCCCGTACCACGGTCAGGCATCATACTACACTGTGAATTTGACAAGTATATGTAGGGGTAGTATGTGAGTGGCAAACATGTGGATGGTTTTGTTCACACAGTCCTTATACTCTACTGTTCATTTGGCTTACCAGTATGTGACTGTGATGGACTTGGTTGTGGGTATGCACTTTCACACTGGTGTCTGTTTTTCAGTGTTGTTACATCCCTGTCATGCCTGATACCTTTAAAAATACATGTGTAATTCCCCATAGCAGATTTGGGTTATTGTTGTGTCAGCCTGACTGTAATTCAAACAATGTTTGGTGACATGCCTAGCAGCTCAGTGTAGTTTCCGCACTGTAATATTATCTCCAGATATTTGTGGGATGTACTGTTGCCTAGCCCCCATATGTGTTGTGCATTTCTGACACATCATTGGGATGATGTGAAGATTTAAGTCAATAACTAATGGGAAGTAATTGGGTTTTGGACTTGTGCTTTATAAGTCAATATATGTTAGTACAAAAAAAAGGGTGTTACTGCAGCAACTGTGTCAGCTTATCTACTCAATTATTTGAGATATGTCCCTATTTTCATGGCTTCCTCCCTCCACTTTGTCATGCTTGGTCCTGATTAATTGCACCATGGGGGTTCTTAGCATACCTCTCAACTGGCCAGATTGCATCAGAATGTCCAGGTTTATTGATCATATTTCTGGTTTGTTCTATACATTCCTTAATTGTATTTATCTGGTACATCAGTGTGATCAGGATTATTGTCAGTAAGTGTTGACATACATTTCATTTTCTGAACTCACTTACCCTGTTACTCTAGCAACATTCCGCTTTTATAAGAGCAATATTTACATTATATCCCTAGTTTTGGCCCATTGTCCCTCCATTTTCACAGCCATTGGCTGGAATACTTACAGTAAGAGGTTGAGAGCTATGGTGCTGAGGTATGACTCGACTACATGTTATGGGCATATATATATATATATATATATATATATATATATAATGTTTATATGTATATATATTTATATACATATATGTATAAGTTTTATATGTATAGCTCTATAAATAGTTGTATATGTTGTTTGTCTTTTTCTGGTTATGGGTCGCCACAGTGGAACTCCAGTCTGCTAATCATTGGCAGTAGATTTTTAATGTGCCAAGTTGCCAGCCCAACACCCAACCTTCAGAGTCATACATGTCTTTTGGAGGCCACTTGACCAAGTGGAGGACATGCAGACTCCACACAGAAGGCACTCTAGCTGAGAATTGAACAGGAGAACCTCTTGCTGTGAGGCAACAATGCTACCGCTGTACCACCGTGACTTGTACAAATAGGTGTATATACTTTTTCATATTTATCTCACCATACATATCTTATATGCATATATTCATATATAGAAACACAACTAATTCCACAGTGTTTTTCGCCACTATTCCCTGCACGTACTGAATGATATATTTGAAAAAGCAACAGCAATTTCTACAGTTCGGATGGTGTAGTGGTATAGTGCTCTGACCAGTGTGTACTAGGTCCTGGATTTGAGACTGCAGGGCTGGTTATTTTGTTGTTGGGCAGAACAATGACTGATGCAGACAGGGTGATTAAAGGAGTTTTAAGCAGTTGTAAGTGGGTTATGTGATAGTAAGCGATGTCAACACACGGTTAAATGGGAGACTGCTTAATCTGTGTAGGCATCGCTTAGCATCACGCAAACTCACTTACTGTCGCTTGCTCCCACTTACCCTCGTGCTAATTTCTTTTAAAGGTTGTTCAGCTTTCATTTTATGGACTATCAGGATTGTGAGATTGAGTCCTCATTAATGACATATTATGATATGTATGTTTGCCTTCCATAACATCCCCCTATGTGCTTTTCTTTACAGTATATTCTTATGTGACTATACTGTATGGGACAATTGTGTTTATATGGGGGTTTCACATCTTTACTACACTGACACCTCACATTTGGAACTTCTACACTACCCTGGTTAACAAATATATATTATTTACTACCTATTTATAAAAAAAAATATTTTTTAGTGCTGCTTTCACATATAAAAATGAATGAACAGTATTGGGACTCAAACAATGAATGACTGCATGCAAGGCAAAAACTATCTCACTTTGGGCACTTTAGCTGTGTATTTCTATTTAGCTCCTTCAGATGTTTAAGCTATGCTGAACACAGCTGCATGACATGCACACCCACTCAGCTACACTTAAACTTTAGTGGGGACAGGAAAAGAAAATATTTGCTTTATTATTTTTAGTTTAGGGATATGCACATAGCTAACAGTCATACCTCTCCATCTCTTAAAGCATAAAATCTGGGCAAAGCCCAACACGATGGAGGAGCAAAGAGGGACAGATTTTAAATATTGCTCTAACAAACTTAGAAAGTTGATAGAATAATAGGTTTTGTATTAGCATAACTTAGTTGAAGGATGTGGAGTCTTAGACTCAAATGTTTGTTATTATTTAATGACTTAGAGCCTTAGCTCTTTGCCAGGACAGTAGGAGGAACACACCTAACATATGAGGCACAAATCTGGACATTTTGTGAATATCTGTTCAGTTGGGAGGTACGCTAATAGTGCCCACGGACACTGTTTTTGTTTTGAAAGTGCCATATGGCACTTCCTGAGTGCAGGGGGCATCTTTACTGTGCAAGCACTGCTCGGACACACTCCCTGCACTCGTTCATGGATCGTGCCCATATAGGTTATACAGCAGTGCACTGTCATGAATGTGCGAGGCGCACTGCTGTGCTGCTTGGGCATGATCCACTCCATGCAAGAATAGACATATTCTTTCATGGAGCCTTCATGAATACCAGGGTATGTCAGTTTACTTTGTTCAGGGTAATCAGAATATGACATGCAGCAACATGAATTGTGTATCAGTACTGTTAATGAAGACAGTATTCGGATATTGTAAACATCTAATAAAGCCTTATTAAATGACCTACAGTGTTTGGAGAATTCATTCTGAAAAGTACACAAGACTTGGTCTATAAAGGAGAGACTGGCACCTGTTCAGCAAGAGCTTGGGTAATTAAGACTTTCATTTCTCAGTCTCATTGCATCCAGTGTTTCCAGCTAATTACAGTACAGTACAGTATTATCAATTCTTACAATGGCGCCCAATGAAGCTGCTGTCTGGAGAGAGATATATACTTCTTACAACCCAGCAAGCGGCTGTAAGCCTTTCACACCAGTTCCCAGTACAGCATATTTTCTTAAGCTCGCAGTAAATGTTTATGCAGCAGAAGTACTACAGCAGCACTCCTGAGAGCAGACCACCCTTTCAGTGAAGGTATTGTTTATTTCCAGACTTGGTTACACTACAGACTACAAAATCATTCAAGTGCAACACTCCATGTTTTGTACAATTAAAAACTTCAACAAATACAGCTGCAGTAAGTAATTTTTTCAAGGTTTCATTAATGGTTTAGAGTGACAGCAAATGTTTCATAACAGACTTTTCAGAAGCATACCACTATTTTTTCCATAAATAAATCTGTGAACTCTACAGAATAAGCTAAAAATTATGGCATAACAAGTTTCTCATTAAGACAGCATTACTTCATGCAGAAAAGGACACGGCATAGTGCACAGCACCATGTTTACTTCTGAAAAGCCTCACATAACTTCTGCAGATCAGAATTACATCATAGCAATGTTCCTTTAGCACATAAAATACATTATCCAGTTAGCAGCTATCTCCACAAACATTCATGTTTCCAGCATGACATCACACAGTTAAGACGCAATGAAACGATTAATAAGCTGTCTCTATACATCTACTGACATGATTGCACAGGGTCTTTGTGAACAATTTTACATAGGCAGCATAGCTTTCAGGGTTTGGGGGATATGAAACTTTACCAGGTTATCACTTAATAGTAGAACGTTTGCCATAGACATTCCTTAATTGTTCCAGGATTAGCAGGGGTCCCAAGTTTTATTTTTATTCAAAGGAG
>NC_056725.1:338108926-338174394 GCF_019279795.1 Protopterus annectens
AGCAATCCCTTCACAGATGATGTCTTCCAGCTCAGGAAATAATGGTTGCTGACCTGATCCACACTTGCACTTCTTAGCATTTCCCTCGTTGCCTGTTAACTGATATTATCGTATGCTGCATGCCATTTTCGGACCATTCAGAGATCTAACTTCTTCTCTTTGCACAAAGCCATCAGATTCTTTCTCCAGGAGTCCTCCATGATTTCTTTCTTGTACTCGACAAAATAACTCTTTCTTTTTGCACTCATCTTGTTTTGGGGGGTTAATTGAAGACTTACAAGACCGGGGTGGCAACACAAATTGGCGATGGTTAAGAAGACGCAACCACAGCCGTTCGTTATCAAGTGCACGTGCTTTATGCAAGTTGTCTGTACTTTGACCGATCAAACTACACCTGCCAGTGTTTATGGGACAAGGATCTCAACCATCAAGTGTGAGTGATGATTATGGTTACAGTGAGAATCATGGAGGACTCTCAGGGAAAGAATCTTACGACTTTCAGCAAAGAGAAGAAGTTGGGTGTCCGAATGGTCTGAAAATGGTAAGCAGAGTCCGATAACCTCAGTCAACGGGTGTCAATAATATTATTTTATAACTCAACACATCTGTCGTATGTTGTTGACGATCTTAACTGGAGCTTAGTTTTGGGGTAGGGCTTATATCATGACTACCCTGGAAAACCATGCTAGGCCTTATTCTCTGGTTAGGTCATATTTACAAAGAAATACGGTATATATATATATATATATATATATATATATATATATATATATATATATGTGTGTGTGTGTGTGTGTGTGTGTGTGTGTGTGTGTGTATATATATATATATATATATATATATATATATATATATATATATATATATATATATATATATGGGTATACTTATATTCTTATTTGGTCGACAAATCAACAAGGTTGATGGTAAGACCATCAAGATGTCAAAACGTTAGCATGCCTCATTGCATGCATATTTAAACTTTTTTTTTTTTTTTTTTTGCAGTGGCACCCAGGAACGCCCACATCCACTGCTAATTGAATATACTAACTCTGAGACTGCACATTTCCCAGGGAAAATGAAAATATCCCTGCCCAGGGATTGTCAGTGTAATGCACTTGTCAATCTTCTGCATTTGTAACCAAACAGATGTGAATAATCTAGCATTTTGACCAATTACCTGACTCCCATATACATACACACACACACACACATCACACACACACATATATATATATATATATATATATATATATATATATAGATATATTTGTGTGTGTGTGTGTGTGTGTGTGTGTGTGTGTGTGTGTGTGTGTGTGTGTGTACGTGTGTGTTTTCTTTTTTTATCAGCAATGAGTAAATGGAAACAACACTGACCTTATAAACTTCATAGGCATGTATTTTATCAAAAATGCCCCAAAATGTACAGGCCAGTTCATGTATTTCAAAATACATGTCAGCAAAATGTTAATTTCCCAGTGGAATAATAGCACCCAAATCCATAGGAACATAACAATATACCCACACAGATTTCATATGTCCACTTTTGTCGACATTGTGTTTTGATATAAATTTCAGGCTTAGTCTACTGTGAAAAATATGTTTTCTTATTGGAATCTACAGCAGTACTCACATAAGTAATTCTTGGTTTGGTTATTGTTTTGACACTCTGGCTCATGCTATCTCTGTGCTGCTTTTTTCACATCCTCAAAGCCTTCCACATCACATGTCTCATCATACCATCCCAATGCATGCCTAGGAGTTGTAGTTTCTGATGATGCACTGTTACTTTGTTCTGGAAACTACTTTTCCAGAAAATAACCTCAGGACAAAGCAAACTCATCTGCTGGCTACTGCAACATCAGTGACACCAAACTTCCCCTTGTAATCCTCCATATTAAAGAGCAAAATTTCAACCACTTGACCATTTTTGTTCATTTGAACTTACTCTTTCCACACTGTGTGAAGGCACAGCCTCCACCATGCCTGTCCTCTGCACCATCTTGGACCCCCTCACTGCAAATAGTAGGGAAAGTTCTATGATGTCATGGAAAATGTCCTTGGTAGTATATATATATATATATATATATATATATATATATATATATATACACACACACACACACACACACACACACACATATATATATATATATATATATATATATATATATATATATACATATATATATATATATATATGTGTGTGTGTGTGTGTGTATATATATATATATATATATATATATATATATATATATATGTATATAAAACACTCTTGGTATCTCCTGAACAGAAACTACTTGCCTAATGGCACTAGCATAGTCAAAGAAAAGTAAATAAATGTACAATATATTTTTAACAAAGCAGTAATACATCCTTAAAAAGCAGTAGGAATGACATCACTCATCATAAATTTATTTCTTCACCAACAGTAGAGGTATTGACAATGTTATCTTTTTCCATTATTCAAAAATGTATCAAATATGATTCTACCATATGTATCTATGCTGTTTCATACAATGAAAGCTAGAGATAATTTCATATCTCTTTACTCAAAAAATGGTCCTGTGCATGTTTTTACATATCATAAATTCCTGGAAACTTTACATTTATATTCTATTTACTGTAGGCTCATGAGAGGTGACTTAGTTCAAGCCATAGACCTCTGCATAACATAAACTTTGCTAGTACTTTTAATATTAATCTATTGCCACATGGATTCAGAAGAAATATTGGCATATTGGTGAGCAATGTTGGTGCAAAAGAATAAAACGTTGTATATAAGGGCTTCTTTATTATGAAATGGTTACACAGATATTAAAGATAATATTCAAATGTGCCCTCACTTAAAATTCACTAGGCAGATAGCTTTGTTTGCAAGACACAAAATTCTGGATGTCTCACTTTAGTGAGATGGGTTTTCTACTCCACATTTGAACCTTTAAAATTTTGAAGTCTTGTTTTGGTTGAGCTACTCTTGATATACAGGATTAAAACTGTGGGAAGACAGATGTCTGTGTAACAGCTGTCCGGGGCTTCAGTAAGGTTGGTTGGTGCACTGGCTAATATCCAGTTCTAGTGTTTCCCCAGACATGTTAACAAGCTTAGCAAAGGTCTAGAATTATAACATATAGTTTTTTGCAACACTTTTGATATACTGTAACAAGTTACTACAGTAATTCCTCCCTGCAATTCCTTGCACAGGCAGTCATTTAGGATGCCACCAAATTGCAGGTAATTAAGCAATTAAACCTACTACTCTAATGTAGTCTGAGGACAAGCAGGTTCAGTAAAGAGATATGATGTATACAATAAGTTTGTTTACAACACTTTTCTTTCGCCAAACTGTAAAGAGCTACAATAGCTCATTGTTACATGTCATTATGAAGATTCTTCTTTAAGCAGCAGCAATATTATGGATGTTTAAAAGATTACCACTACTGATATATTGCTTTTAGGGGATAGTCATGCCTCCTAACAGCTTGAGCCTTGGGCACTCCCCCCTTTGCCTGACCTTTGCTATGGCTCTCCAGGTGTCTGTTCAACTTTTAACATTTGAAGAATTATCAGGTAGTCCACAGCTAGATAATTATTTGTCAGGGAGGCAGACACTAAGGAATAAGGTAAGAGGCTGACATCTGCTACACTGATAGCAGTTCCACTAGTATCCTTCCAACTAATAACATTAGGAGTAATATATGTGTAGGGACTTCAGGTATAACAGAAAACATAACCTGATGCTCAGTTATAAAGTCTCTTCTTTTTTAGTAAATACAGTGGACTTATCATAATCAACTTCTGGTGAAATGGGTGTCTGCCACATAGATGGAGAAAAATGAGATGCTTACCCTACAGAAAACTGAGGAGCCAGACTAGAGGTGAGCCCAAGCGATAACATTTTTTTTAGTTCTAGTTGGAGATGCCCCTTAAGTTGAATAGAGTTTAATTATGATAATTGAGAAGAGATTCATTTTAGGTCCTATTTTCCGCTGTATAATTTTCTGTAGTCTTAAAGTATACTGACTTATAAGCTTTCAAAATGTGTTTTAAAGAATTCTTATTCTTATTTTCATTATGAGAAGTTTTAGAAAGTTCATAACAGTGTCTGTTATAGGCTCTGTACTGTTAGATACATCAGATAATTCTGCAAGGCCTTTCTTTAGTGGCTCTCTCTAATTTTGTTAAACCTCCTGGAACACTTTGGGTACCATGTGAGGTACGCAAAGAGAGCAAACACTTCAGGTCTATGTTTTCAGAATGATTTTGGTTGGATGACTATAATGAAGAGACCAGTCAATTGTACCTCAAGAATATCTTTACCACAGTGGCAGCATAGAGTCGTCCATTGTGCAGACAATGTTTCTTTGTGGGAAAGAACTACACTGTTTCTCAAGAAAAAAGGTGTTACTGGTGATGAAGGTGGGGTTTCCCAACCTTGGTTAGCTCTGTCTTCTGACCTTTCAAAATCCCTCTTACATCTGTGAATAATTAACAAAAATTAGGGGAGCTTAAAGATCCAGGACTCATATTTTTAAGCAACAAAATGCACTACATACAGCTAATGATTTTCAGTAAAATCGACTATGGGTCTGCAAAGTGTATAGCTTTCTGTCATAAAGCAGATGCCATAATGAACATTTTTAAAATTTCTTAAGGAACCAACAAGCAGTAGTCTGTTCCTGATATAAATACATATGTGTGTGTGTGTGTGTGTGTGTGTGTGTCTCTGAGACCCCATACTCTTTAGAAAATTCATATTATAGGATCGTAGGTAAGTACAAATCTAACTTCCCTTGTGAGCCATTTTTAGTCTAGTCAGTTTCCCCTTTTGTATTTAAATTAACCTAGCTTATTTGGTTAGAGCCTGGCCTCACCCATACCATGACTGATAATAATATACTACCATTAATGAGAATAAATGGGACCATATCATAGACAATTTGAGGGGACCCAGGCATGGAATAATGCATTTTGGAGCTGCCTCTGTCCATTAGTAGTACAGGGGGCAGTCCTGGGGTAAATGTTCTGTTTCCATTCCATTGATCCAAGCTGCGCTTGAATGTGGACAGGTATGAACTTTGTTTTATGTAGATGGGAAGTCTATTTCAGAGCAGCAGTATCATCTATGAGATATATCTGTCCCTCTGTCACATTCTGTTTATGTTGCAGAAAAGGTTTAGATCCCTATGAGTATTTCTGATACCATTTAACATGATGATGTGCAGTAAATCCATTAGTATGAGATCAGAAGATGCCTTGTATGACAGACACAGGTCACCTCTTATCAATCTGTAGGATACTGAGTATAGTGACAGGGCTTTGAGTCAGTCTGTGTAGTACATGTTGTTTAGACCTTGTATCCTTTTAATAAGGTATTTCTGGGGGCACTATAGTCTAACTCTGAGATTGCACAATACCAGAAAAAGGGCATAATACCCATTTCTGGTAACGTAAACTGCCAGCCATCTCTTCAGTCGATCAAAGGTAAGGTTTGAAGCATTCTGTCAAGCTGTTTATATTCAAATGCTGCTTCATTGGCAGTTGAACTATATGTTTGATATGCTGCTTCATTGGTGGTTGAACTATGTGTTTGATAAGGTACACACGTCTGCTGTTAAAAGTGTAAGTGAAAGTAAGCATGGATTTATCACTCACGCTAAGTGCTATTCTTACAACGTTGGGGATATAGGGGTAGGGTAAGGAAATGGGAAGGGGTTTTAGGCTTAAGTAGTAGAACTGAACTGTCCTATGGCTGGTAAACAGAAAGGGAGTCAGCATTATAACTGATAAACAGCAGCACATCAACAATAACTTAGCAAACCCATATAATTGAAACTCACTGAAATGTTAATATATCTTGGGGGGGGGTCCTACTTTCCTTACTACATTTTGATGATATCTCAAGACTCAACAAAATGTTCTCGATGAGCTGTAGATTATCGAAAAACCTTTGACCATCTACACTCTTACACAGAGAAATCATAGTATATGCATGACATTGTCAAACAAAATGCACAATTTTTAAATAATTATAATTACAATATAATACATATGAAACTGGCTCAAAGGGCAGAGGTTTGAGTGGATTTATCTGACCCCACTTTTAAGGAAACACTTATTTTCCTTGTTTAAATAAGAAAGAATTTAGGTCTGCGTGAAATTTAGGAAAGGGTGTAATAAAGCTTGTATATGAATGGATGGTAGCCCAGATTTTAAGTACAAGAATAGAGACAAGGTGCTTTGTGGAATGTAGCTTTGAATGAGGGAACTAAAGGATAGAGATATGCTCTGGGAGAAATTTAAGGTTTTACAGGATGTTTTTTCATATATTCTGCTCACTAGGAAAAGGAATAACTTAAGGTTAGTCAGACTGAAGACTGGATCTGATACAAATAGAGTGGATCTGAATTCCAGAGGTAGTCATTTGGCTTTAGCAGGGATGAAGCAGTAGTGTTTTCTTTTGGGTGCTGGCTATAGTGATAAAACTACAGATGTCACTGCCGATGTTTTTTAGATCTTTGAGATTTTTATTTTTTATGCATTAGACATAATGGAGATGCCATAGTCTAATTGTGGTAAAAGGACACCCATAAACAATAGCAGGTATTCCTTCAGGGGAAAAGAAATGAGATATTTTATTGAACCAGAAAAGCAAGGAGAGGGACTTGGTGTGATGGGTGATACAGTTAAGATAAGAATTATAAATAGCTGGGGGCTAGGTTGTACTTCAACAAGAGGTTTCTGTGAGTGAGTTCAGAAATTATCGGTCTTGTAGGTAAATAAATGAGTGTAAAAAATATTTGGTAATGTAGGATTTGGTGTTCTACTTTAGATGTAATCTCTGGTAAGTAAGGGTCAGACTATTAATGATTTGGTGAAAAGTTTGGTTGGTTGAATTTGTAGAACATTTTTGTGTGGCAGAATATGCCCGAATGACATTAATAAGTTGTGATAATAGACTGTGTCATTACTTTAAGGAAGAGTGTCAGATGAAAATAAGTGAGAAAGGAAAAGAGGGTATAAAAGTAATAGAGGGTGGGATGGTTGAGAACTTAGGTGGAAGAAGACTGCAGCAGACCATCTCATAAACTAATGGGAGTTAGTCAGTCCACACATGCACATTAGAGACTTCTCTCTATAATGACCTTCAGAATCAGGAAAGATTTTAAAGTAAAAATAGAGAAAAACATTTTGAAGTATATGTAAAACCCAGGATAATAACATGCATATAGCATGTTTTAGAAGACACTATGGGATGTTTAAAGAGATTGTAGTGCACACCAAGGCAGACTAAAACACCAAAACAACATAAGCATGTGCAAGTGCGAGGGGCAGGTAAGACTATCTCAGCAACACAGGACAGGTTTTAAAATAAAGTTAATTGCCTGAAATCAAATAGTCCAACAAACACGGCACTAGTACTACAACTAAAATTTCTTTAATAGGAGTTGCATTTGTAGATGCCTGAGTGAGTCAACAAAATTGTGGTTGATCAGGATGAATAATGCAAAGCCTTAACTAGTCATGCTTTAAACATGCTTCCAGCATCCTCTTCAGTGTTCTGACCTCTCCTATAGGCTATAATTGGGGAATGCAGTACTTTGGCTGTGATCATTAACATATACAGCCATGCAAATTTATGCAGGTGAGCTCTGATTTGCTCTGCTGTGTAAATACCTTCTTGAAGGCACACAGGTAATTATCACCCCCCCCCCCCTTGGAAAGCCTCATTAGCATGTATAACTGTGGAAATGGCCCAGCACATTACCAACTGTGTAGATTCACTGTAGGGGACCTGTCCGTGAATCAAAGCGGTATTTACTAGTGGTTGGCCACCCATGTTAGGGCTCACAGCTGGAAGCAGCCATTTCTAAATCCAATCTACACTGTCAAGGCTGCTAGAATGTGTTGATAAGGAGGAACGAGCAAGTTATTGGAGTGGACAGAGGCAATGAGAAAGAGTTAAGTGGAGAGTATGCTTTATGTGTGAGATTCACTGGGCAGAAATGATTATTATATGGGGAGGGTATGCTTCTGTACATCAACACAGAATAATACAACAGCTGAAGAAATACTAGGGGGTTGCATGAAAGATCAAAAAAACAACTCAAGGCAAATGTTTACACTCCAAAATCAATCAGTCTGCATGTGAATAGATCTATGTGTGCTGTTTCCATATGCTATATCAGAAGCAATAGCAAACCATTTAAAGTAAGTTCATAAAATTCAGTGAAACAAAGAAAAATAATAGACTGGCAATGGATAGTTCTTCATAAACAAATGACAGATGCATTGGTTTTCACAATCACTCCTTAATGTTAGATCTTAGCTAAATCAATCTTGATTTGCAGAAATCATACTGAAGCAAAATACAGCATTTTGCTTTTGAGAAAAAAAATATGCTACAAAGTATTATTTCATTTGTCTGATTTACAACCATATATACTGCAGTAGGCAATCACAAATTATCAGTATGTTTTTTTTCTGCTTTTAAAAACCAATTCTAAATCAGGGTTACAGTAAAAGAGCAAAAAAGCTGCCAAAGTATCCAGACTCATCAGACTTTTGTGAAGCACTTGCCTTTTATGTTGAGGATAAATACTATCTCCATACTAATGTAACTGGACAATACCTCACTAGTGGTTACTGAAGAGACAAAACTTCAGCCAGTGTAGCAGAGCAGCAATATAGTATGCCTAGAAGATGAAAGAGTTCTTGAAAATAACTCTCATAAACCCTTCTTGCATCACTGAGGTCAATCAATGTATTGGCTTCTGTTATCAGCTGCATGCTAAACCAAAAATTAAAAATTAGAATGCTTGGCTGTCTTTTGCTATATATAGAACATTTATTACTGTTTACATAGGGAGCAGATTTTGTGACTGAGCTGAAAGTCTATCCCTAAACATACAGTTGATCATGCAGTAGTAAAGGAGTTAGCACTACTGCCTCAGAGTGATTCATCCTTCCCCTTTGGTTTCTGCTGAGGTACCTCCTCTTTAAAGTCTTCATGTCCTCTTGTCATCTACAAGAACTTTTGCCTGACATCTGGGCTTTTCCCCAAATCGCAAAGTTCTGCCATACTGTTATTGCCATTTCATCAAAATTACCTGCATGTTAATGCACACTATGTGAGTTTTTGCTTTCTACAATGAGTTGGTATCTACAATTTGTCAAATAAGCACTAGAACAGGCTGCATCTCCTCTAATTGAATAATTCAAGAATGATTGAATGTATCAATCAGTTTATCATTCTCAATTTATCCTTCTAAGTATTTATTTATATATACAAGTAAGTTTACTTGTATTAAT
Organism: Protopterus annectens; assembly: GCF_019279795.1. Lineage (NCBI taxonomy): Eukaryota > Metazoa > Chordata > Ceratodontiformes > Protopteridae > Protopterus > Protopterus annectens. Next base: position 338,118,239 of record NC_056725.1, read on the forward strand.
TTATTTATATTTTATTAACTGGGTAAGCAAACTGGTCCTGGGAAACTGATGGCAAAAACAAAAACATGTAAGAAATATACTTAAGAAGAGAGAAATAAAGAAACAATATAGCCTTTAAAGCATTTGTCAAAGATTGTTTGTGCAAAACTTAGCCAAGGTATGACAGTGAATAAGTAAAACAAGAAACAATATTTACAACAATGCATGAACTTCAAAACAACAGAATGTCTGCAAGCATGTTCCATGGCTCATAGAGCTGTAGGGTCTTGCTACTGTGTAATGGACTAGGAATCAGCTTGTCTATTTGCATGGCTTTACAAAAAACAATTGGAATATTTATATTTACATCATACCTGCACTAAGATAGTATGTGTATTTGTATTATCTATCTATCTATCTATCTATCTATCTATCTATCTATCTATCTATCTATCTAGTAAATACACAAGCACACATGAAGAGGGAGCTTTTGAGAGTTTGATATGTGTGTATGTTTGAATGTGACAATGTGACTGGGGAGTTCTGTGATTAGGTACATAAGGATTATATATTACCACACAATACCTATTAGAAAAAAACACTAATAGTCAATGTTTAATGAAATATAAAAATCATGTAGCATTAAACATTTAAGGAAATAAACATTAGTATTTTTACTAAAATTGCATATTCTGTACAAATTTGCAAATTTTGTTAAACTAAGATACCACACATTTAAGTCCAGTATAACTTATCCAACTTTTTCTTTCCTGACAAACTTATCATTGGACATTATATTGTTTCTTATTTAGATTTTCCATTGGAATCTGAATAGTCTAACAGGGTCTGGAAAGTAAGACTTATAATACTTAATTGCATTTTTCATGGTCATCTTATTGTAAGTATTTATTTAATATGGCAGAAATGATTTTCCATCTTGTTGTTAAAATGTCGTAAATGTCTGTACTATAAACATGCAGTGCTACAGTTCTTGCAATGTGGATAGTAGCTAACAGCAAAATGATATTTCTTTAAGCTATGACCTTTAATGTGACGGCAGCAAGTATTCAGAAACTTTCTGTCAGACAGATCTCAGCAGTTTCTTGTCTTTGTCTTTTAAATGTGTAGTTGAGTTACAGAAATGTCACAGCTGTCTGTCTGTCAATTCTTGCTGTGCAGGAAAATATATGCCCTGTGACTGTGTAGAAATATTCACCAATTAATAGTCTGAAAGATGAATCGCTTGGATCTAAAATGACCTGCAGGTCAGTTTGGTATAGCTCTTTCAAATAACAAAAATGTACTGTTTTACTGTCCTTAGAATATAAAATTCTCATTTAGCAGTCAAGTATGACTATGTGGTGAATATTTTCCTTACGTCTCTAAATTTGTCTCTAGTTATATCAGACTTTTTCAGAGGCTTCTCTCTTGCCTGTAGGGTGAGTTAATATATAATTTCATGGCCACTGCTTCTAAATCTCCCTAATAAAACAGGGCAGAGGATAATGCTTGTACCTGTTGTATGCTGAATACATGTAACTCTACGCTGCCAGCATAGGATGTCTCCTTCGTCTATGTCCTGTACTGAGTACTGGTACACATCATTATATTTATTGAGAAGAAATGCATGTTCCCCGCTTTTCTGAGTAGTGCCAAAGTCTGCTCTTCAATTTTTCCCTTAGATCTGCTAGTTCTTTCCTATCTTGCACTTTTACTAGCTTATTAGTCTAGCACTTTACCAGACTTCTTGTAGCAATTATTGTAGAACACAAAAGTGCTACCAGCACTAAATCTTCTACAAGGAAATAACTCCAGTACTTCATATTAATGCCCCCCAGGCATGTCTAAAGGTAAGTTCCACGTGCTTTCTCCTATTAACCTGGTGAACTTGGGCATCCTGTCCTGAGGCAAAGTAGCAACTGCCTCATGTACACTGACAACCCTCTTGTCTTACCTCCCAACACTCAGATTTGTAAGAGATGCACTTATATATCCAACTCAGAAGCCATGCACTCTCCAGCCAAGACCAGAATAGTTGATGAAGAGGAGAAGATCAAGGCTTACACCACAACACATGGAATACATAGCCCTCCAGAACACACACCAGCACTGCCTTCACGTAAAAATGTAAACCACACACCCACATTCACGGAAGCTCTTAGTAAAAAATCTACCCAAACAGCAGAGACCCCCAAGGGAGAAATGCACGTGACCACCACAAAACAACACTAATCATGAGACACATAACTCTCCTAAACAGAGTGCCACTCAACCAAAGCCCCCAAGGCAAAACAGCATGCCCAACACACTAGTTATAGGTGACTCAATAGTGAGGCACACTGATGTGCCACTCACTAAGTTGAATAAGGAGAAAGTAACCGTCAGCTGCCTGTCAGGTGCCAGGATCTGCCACATAATGCATGCACTCAGGTCCCTCAACAACGGGTACAAATATGACTCTGTCATTGTACATGTGGGTGTGAATGACCTGAGACATACCTCCCTGGAATACATAAAAAGAGACATGGAGGAGCTCTCGGATTATGTAGCCCAGGCTGGTATGACCCTAGCCCTGAGCAGCATCCTACCATCACCCAGAATGATACTGCAGTAAAAGCAGAAAAGATTGATTTCAGCAATTGGAAATGCTTCTGGTGTCATTCTAAGGGGATCCAGTATCTGTCTGCCTGGGATGACATGACTGACAGACCTTGATGCTTTGCCAGAGATGGCCTGCATCTGTCACCCCTAGGCTTCTGGATACTGCCAAGGCTCTTGCCACCCCTATAGTGCCTTTTTCAGGTGGTGTTCCAAAGACCAAATTACCACTGCAACAGCTACAAACAAATGCAATATGAGGATCATGCTGCTCAACACTAGAAGTCTAAATCTCAAAATGCAATTGCTCGAAATACTTCTTAAAATGGAAAGCATTGACATTTGTGCTTTAACAGAGACCTGGTTCAAGGCAGCAGAAAATACCCCTGCACTACCAGGCTATAACTCATTCCACACCTTTCAGTCCCAGAACTTGGACTGAAGTTTCCATATTCATAAAGGATGCACACACCTCCAGACTGGTAGCCCAACATAATGCATCAGAGATACTTTAGATGCAGCTAACATTGGGTAAGACAGTGATTCAGGTTGTAGCCTGCTATAGGTCCCCAGCCATGTCCCAAGATGCACACTCCACATTCCTAAGGGCCCTGGAGAATATTAGGGTCCAACCTAACACTGTCATACTGAGCGACTTCAACTACCCCTCCATTAACCGGGAAAACTACTCATGTACCAATACCCTTGTCCAACGTTTCCTGGAATTCATTAATTCCAATGCCCTGGGCCAGCTCGTTCTTACCCCCACTAGAGGTAGAAACATCCTTGACCTGGTCATTGCTAACATGGGTGACCGTTGCTCTACACTGATTGTCAACTCCTCCCTGGTTATATCCGACCACAGACTAATCACCTTGGAAATCCACACCCCCCTTCCCACGCAAAGGTAACCACCATGAAAAACTTCTCCAAAGCTTACTTTGAGCTCCTAAAAACAGAGGTGGCTAACTTCACGGCACCCATGCAAATGGAGAATAGTTGCATGACCACCAAATCACACTCCAATACACTGTTCAAACAAGTACACAAATGCATGGATGCAAGACCTCTCCTCCAAATAAAGGAAGCAAATCTGGTGGTCTCCTACCATAAACAAACTCTACAACAGAAGGAGGAAACTGATGCAGAATAAGGTGAAGTCCCAAGACTGGAAAAACTCCCTTATCAGCCTCAACAAAAAGTTGAGATCTCGCATCAAATCCTCTAAAGCTAGCTATGAAAACAGAATTGCAGCAGATACTAAAGACAAACACAAGACCTTCTATAGTTATGTAAAGAATCTCTACAGCAATACCCAGATTTGGTCTGAGCTACTGCACAATGGTACCTCCTATACTGAGCCAACAGATATTGCCAATATACTGGCCGACAGATTCAGTGCCAACTGTAGCCCCCCCTCCAAGGACCAATCACAATACCAGTAGATTGTCAGGCACTCAGTATTACTGCTGCAGAGGTTAAAACATCACTGTCCAAGGTTAAGAATACAGCTTCTATGGGACTTGACAATATCCCTGGCTGTGTTCTACATAAACTACAGAGTGAATTGGCACATCACCTGTGTGCCTGTTCAATCACAGCCTCACTCAGGCTTTGACCCTACTGAATGACACACTGCTACAGTCATCCTTCTCCACAAAGGAGAAGTGACTACAGACCCTGAGAACTATCACCCAACTAGCCTGATGAGTCTGATATACAAAGCTATGGAAAGAATCATCATAGACCTAAGAAACAAGGATATACGGAATCTCCAAACTCTGGATCCCACACAGTTTGGTTTTGTGAAGGGTGCATCATGCCTGCTCAACTTGGTTGACTTCTAGTCACCAGAGCTGTAGATGAAGGCAAGGTGGTTCATACAGCCTATCTTGATCTGGCCAAGGCCTTTGATACCATTCCCCACTCAGTAATCATAGAAAAACTCACTAAGCTAGGCATTAACCCTTATATCACTAGGTGGATTGCAAACTGGCTCACAAATAGAACCCAGAGTGTGAATGTAGCTGACTCCAAGTCAGACTGCTGACCAGTCACGAGTGGAGTCCCACAGGGTTCAGTCCTGGGTCCTGTCCTGTTTGGTATCTACTTCTCTGAAGTCCAGGCCAACACGAAGGGACTTTAGCTGACAAAGTTCACAGATGATTGCAAGTTGGGAGCTATTATTAACTCCCCAAGTGATGTTGACATCCTACAGAAAGGCCTCACTGAGACCAACGCCTGGTGTCAGAGCCATGGTCTTAAGCTCCATGCCAAAAATGTGTCGTCATCCCCTTTGTGAAAAACCCAGTTTCCATGAATTACCACATCGATGGTAGTCCACTGAACACAAATGGCATTATAAGAGATCTGGGAACATAGGTTGACAGCAACCTCTCTTTTGACCACCACATTGCCATTGTGGTCAGAAAGTCCTTCTATGTGGCACATCTCATTAATAAGAATTTTGCATCGAGGAAAAAAGAGGTCATTGTCTCCCTCTACTCTTCCCTCATTAGGCCAATCATTGAGTACAATGCCCCATTTGGCAAATATCTCACTAGACATCTGCAACAACTGGAGAGGCTGCAAAAGTACCTCACAAAGAGAATCCTAGGCTTTAAACAATTGTCCTATATGGACAGACTCAAAAAACTCCAACTATTCTCTGTCTCATATCGCCTACTTAGAGGCATTCTCTGTTTGAATTACAAAGCCATGTCTGACCCAGCTATGTTAGAAATGCTACATCTAAAGAAATCCCAATCCCTGCTCACCACACACTGCAGAAACCTCAGCCTCATTACCACAATCAACAGAACATACTGGAGGGACAGGTTCATAACCCAGAGACTGCCCTTGTTATGGAATAGACTTCCCATACATGTCAAACATAGCACCTCACTGGCCCTCTTCAAGAGAAATCTTGAAGAGTGAATGGGAAATAAAAAAAACACCCCGGGGATCACTCCAGTGGCTCTACTCAACAGAGGCACTGGGAACTAAGGTCTGGTGGCACAATGCCAGGGTAATCCTATGGGCTAGGCTTGTAAAGGCTCCAGGGCCATTAGCTTAGTACACACCTATGAACATATGAACCTATTATAATGTAGCATCCTGTGAGATTACTGCAGGTATTGATTGAAGAGGATCTGACAATGCATCATACACCTAGAAAACAGCCAGCATGGTGACCAATGAGTCTGCATTTAAGCCAGTTCATTCACAAGAATATTCTAGATAGATATAAACTAAACAGAGAGCGGGTGCAGGCTGCAAGGGATATGTGCACCCCATGTGCCATGAAACATTTTTTTTTGCCAGTGATGACTTTTCCTTGTCTTTTGTGCAGTAGATTGCTCTCCTGTAGCAATAAAAAAAGAAAAAAAAAACTCTACTGGAATAGATACTGAATGAAACTACAACCAGAAGGTATGGACTTCACTCAATTAGCAGGTAAGTATAGTCAGAAAATTATCTCAGTATTAACCTTATTGCATCTCACCCAGGTAGCATGCATGATACATCCATATGAATGTAAATTACCCTTCATTGAATATTAAAGGATGGGAGCAGCCCTGTGATGAGAGTACTACTTTGAAAGTAAAACACCAATACAATGCGTTTGCCTGTTTTGCTGATATGTGGTGGTTCATTGCTAAAATACATTGTTATCAATACCTGGAGGTGATTACTGTTATCCACTGGAGCACTGGTGTACGACCCTATTCAGAGCATGATCCATGTCTGCTGAGGAAGGCACATTTCATATAGCACACACCAAGATATGTGACACACTGAGCAAGACATTGGCATGTTAAAGGCCAGTTTTAGGTGTCTGTATAAATCTGAGGGTGCAATGCAGTACATACCACAAAAGGCTGCACAGATGGTCATCATGTGTGCCATGCTACACAATGCAATAACATCTGTGCATGGTGCCCTGCTAACCTTAGGTGTGGGTGAACTGTTTCAATAATCCCAGGCATCTGAAGAGGAACAGACACAGACTTCATAAGATGATCAGGACGAAATGAGTTACCGATAAAACATGGCCAATGAAAGCTGCAGCCAGATATGCAGGATAAGGCAATCCAGCAATAACTGGCTCAGAAATTTAAGGCATGAGATGTCATATGTAGAGTTGTACATGTAGCAAGCACCCTGTGACAATAACCCATAAATGTGTGTAAGAAATTTCTCCCACCTTTTGCTGTGTTGGTTTAATAAGGCTGTGTCTCTGCCCACTGCCCATTATGGTAATCTGATTTTGAAAATCCTTCCCTCCCCTCTTTCCCTCTTTCATTGCTATTGTCCGCAGTATAAATTATTTATGTATTCTTCCCACCCATTGTTTTCCATAGTGATGCTGCATGCCCTTCAACCCGCCAAACCAGTACTGCTCTTGATGAACCTCTTTTACTACATAGTCTGCTGCTCATTTTCCTAGAGCACCAAGGTTGGAGTCCTAACTTCTGTTCCATTAGTATTTTACTTGCATCTCGTGCCAGCCAGGCAAAGTTAAGTACCTTTGATTGCTAAATCACCCTTTCTTAAGTTATTTTGTGTGATCACTACTTTTTCTTGCTTTTATGTGTGCATTTCACTGTATTTTTGGTAAAAGAAATTGCTCTTCTCTCGGTATTACTGTTGAAAGACTGCCTCAAAACTATTTTCAGCAAGGGATTTACAGCTAGCTGTTTAATTAGTTTGTGGTAGCATTGCAGTTGTGAGTCTCTTATACTGTATTTTTACATTAGGAGGACTGGGTTTATTCATCTTGTAGCAAGTAGTGTTTGGCTGGTCTGTCTGAGTTGAAAAATGCACAAAAGAGTTCATAATGTAATCATTTTATTGTCCAGTTGGCTCATCAGTAACTTTTCTGTATTTTTTTTCCTGTGCTGCAATAGTTTTTGTGTATTTACATGGGTTAGCCCTGTACAGTACAAAACACCTATAAAGCAAATTTCCCATGTAGAATGGTTTATAAAACTGTACTCTGTAAAGCAGCAATATAGAACAAATACCATGCATGTCAACCAGCTTACAGCAGCTAGTTGGGCTTCGAGTAGCAATAAGTACAGATTTAGTAGAATTCAGCATTGTGTACACATAAAAGTCAGTAGACTTTCGTACTATTTAGCACAATCTACCCAAATAGAGCACCCTTATTAGCCTGCACCAAAGGACTGAAAAGATTGATATATGCAATTTCCTAACTTCTCTATAGCCAGCTTGGTGGATATGGGCATTTTGAAAAAATGCAGTAATTGCCAGTAACAGCGTAATCCTTAAAGAAACAGACATAGTATGCCATAGGTGTACTTACACAATGACACTGGGGGCTAAACTCTTGCATGCAAGTGCACATCAGGTTGTTAAAACCACATAGACAACACTCACCTAATGTAGCAGTCAATACACACATAGACTAACATGCTGCGGCACTTAAAAGCAATCTTCTTAAAAAATACAGATCACCTAGACTGCTATTGTCAAAGTTATGCCTCAGTAAGCCCAAATAGACTCAGAAAAGACATCACCTAACACCACACATATTGTCACTTTCACTGGAGCCCCAAACACTAAGCCCCTGAGACAAGCAAACACTTTCCAGGACTCTCATCATAGAGGACTCCATGTAAGATATACTGAAGCCCCTCTAACCAGGTTGAACAAGGAGAAAATAACTGTTAGTTGTTTATCTGGTGCTAGGATTTGTCAAATTATGCAGATAATGAATTCATTGCACCACAGGTGCCAACATGATTCAATCATAGTTAATGTAGATGTAAATGACTTGAGAATTACCTCTCTGGGCTATATGAAGAGAGACTTTATGGAGCATTTCAGACTATGTGTATCAGGTTGGTATGAGTCTAGCATCAAGCAGCATATTACAATCATCAAGGATGATGCCACAATATGAGCACAAAATTATTTACTTCAACAACTGGCTGCCTTTCTGGTGTCATTCTAAGGAGATCCGATATTTGTCATTTTGGGAGGACATGGTTAACAGTCAATGTTGTTTGGACCAGGATGGTCTGCACCCTGCCACTCTAGGATTTTAAATACTGGTTAAAACTTTATGCACTCTTATAGTGCCTTTTATAGGCAATGCCAAACTGACAAACCTACTGACATAGCAACATCAACTCAACTGAATCTCAAGGTGTTACTGCTCAATGTCAGGAGCCAAATTAAAAAACTTCACTCCCTCCAAGCCATCCTGAAATTTGAGAATATACACATCTGTGCAGTTACTGAGACATGGTTTAAAAAGGTGGTAAATACCGCGGTAGTGCAAGATTTCAGTGCCTTCCACACTTTTAGACCAGTAGCTGTACAGAAAAGGACTAAAGGTGGAGGTGACTCAATGTACATCAAGAACAAGCACACCTCTACGGTGGTCAAACAGGATGTCATGCTGGAGTTCCTCCATGTACAGAACACCATAGACAAAATGCCATGCCATATCCTAGCTAGCTGTATGTCACCCATCGTGTCCCAAGAAGCTCACAATGCATACTTGCACCTTATGGAGACATGACCAATCCAACCTAACGCCCTACTCATGGGAGACTTTAATTACCCCTCTATAGACTGGGAATCCTACACAGCCTCAAATCTACAGTCACAAGATTCCTGGAATTTGTAAATACAAACACCATTCCATACCTCCCAACTGTCCAGATTTTCCCACAATGCCCAGATTTTTGCCTCATATTTTTGGTCTGTTCTCCATAAAAATTGTGTTTTTGGGCAAATCACTTGTGATTGGAGTCAATAAATAATGACAGACATTTTAGTTTCAGACTTTGTTTCCATCATAAAATGCATGCTAACACAAAACCTGTTATTCTAGTGACTTTCTGAGTTTATAGGAGCATACTTAAAATCTGTCCCTATTTTTGTGCCATCATTTCCCCATTATTTTAGGCTTTGTCCAGATTTCCTGCACTAAGTAGTTGAGAGGTATGCCTAGACCAGATAGTGAATATGCCTACTAGAGGTACCAACAAAATATGGGAGAATGCTCCCCCCATGTTTCATCTGCTCTGGTAAGGTCTGACCATAAAACTCTCTCCTTCAAAACCAAATTGAACTCCTTAATCATATTAAAATCAGTAACAGTTAGGAACTATTCCAAGGCAAATTACCTTTTATTAAGTGATGGTTTGTCAAAATTCAATGCCCCTCCAAACCCCAAGAACACAGGAGTCTATGTTGAATAGCTGTCAGAAGCTCTGTACAGCCATATCAATGGCTGCACAGAGGCTACTGTACCTAACAGAAGTAAGCCCTGGACTAGCCCCAGAAACAAACCTCCAAACCACCCTGCTGGCATCCAAATTAGAAAGGATATACAACAAAAAGAAAAAAAAAAAAAAATATATATATATATATATATATATATATATAGCAAAAATCAGGAAGAGTAATTCCTATAAAGATAAAAACTCTCTCATCAAAGTTAACAGCAACTAAGAGTGCTAATTAGGTCACTCAAAGCCAACTTTTAATTTAAGATAGCCTCCAAGGTGAAATATAACCATAAGTCCTTTTTCAGCTATATCAGAAACCTCAAGGGCAGCAATACAGTAACGTACTGGACTGATGGTTAATGGTGTCACATTCACTGAGCCTGGTGATATAGTGAACCTGTTAGAACGCAAATTCAGTTCAAACTTTACCTCATGCCACCCCCAACCAGCCCCCAAAATACCCTCAAACATAACCTCTCCAACTATAATTAGGGAGCATGTACTGCCTTCAACAGCTAAAGCCAAGAACATGTCCTCAGTGGACCCCAATAACATTCCGGGATACATATTGAACAGTCTAAAGTATGAATTCTCAGGACCTCTGGAGTCATTATTTAACTATAGTCTTAAAACAGGCTTTGTACACATTAAAGGAGTACTGCAATGGTCATACCCCTTCATAAGGGATGATCTTCAACAGATTCTAGAAACTAAAGGCCTATTAGTTTTTCTCGTCTTATCTGCAAAGTCATGCAAAGAATTATTATACAAATTACCACCAAAGGTATAGGAGACCTCCTGACACTGGATCCATCCCCGTTTGACTTTGCAAAGGAAAGTCATGCTTACTGAATCTGATAAACCTCTTTGAAAGATCACTAAGGCAATGGGTAAGGGGAAAATTGTGCATACTGTCTACCTAGATCTGAGTAAAGCATTTGATATAATACCCCATTCAGACATTGTCAGTAAACTTATGGAACTAGGTATAAACCTCTTTATAACATGCTGGCTATCTATCTATCTCACTGATAGGACCTAGGAGGTTAGAACCAGTAAGTCATATCTACAAAGAGGCTGATCACCAGTGAAGTCCCCCAGGGCTCACTCATCTTTGGCATCTACTTCTCAGATGTCAAAGCTAATGTCAAAGGCCTCTGGCTAACCAAGTATGCAGACGACTGCAAACTAGGAGCAGCTATTGAATCCCTCCAAGATGAGAACACTCTTAGGAAATGTCTGACACAGACAAACTTTTGGTGACAATGTCATGGCTTAAAACGCAAGAAATGCATTATGGTGCCTTTTGGGCAGTCGGCCATCTCTTAGGTAAATACATCATCAATACAACATACCTTAAAGTTGACTCATTAGTCAGGGATCTGGGAACTCATGTATATAGTAACTTAGCCTTCGACCTACATGTGTCCAAGGTAGCAAGAAAATCCTGAGTTCCTCAAATTATAAGCAAGGGCATGGCATCTAGGTCCAGAGAGGTCATCATACCACTGTACTCAGTCTTCAGCAGACCCATCACAGAGTATAATGCTTTCTTCAGTATGTTCCTGACCAGACAGATGTAACAACTGGAATGTCCACAAAGGTTCCTTCCAAAAAGAATACTGGGAGTAAACACAATATCCTACAGTGATAACCTCAAAGCTTTGTCTCTTTACTCAGACTTATACAGACTGAGAAGTGATCTTTGTTTTGCATATAAGCATCCCTGGACCGTTTTGATGAGCCTTTTGCACATCTGCAAAACAAGTAACATAAAAACTATTAAATTAAAACACCTAAATTTTGCTTTTGGCATAAATAAGACATAGTAAAGAAATATATGTTTCTCATAGAATTCCCATTTGCTGGAAACAGACTCCATATCCATTAAAAGTGGAGTTCCTCCCTATCCCTTTTTAAGTGCAACTTGGACCAATGGATTGAGAATCAGAAATTCACCTCTGGTCTGGGACTTGTGTCTCTAATGGACATAGGCAGTCAGTAAATCATCCCCTATATAAATCAAATTTGTGGGTCATATTCGATTTGCATGGCCTATATACCTATGAACCTACAACATCTGACAGGCACATGAATGCTTGTGACCTGTGCAGGAAGAGCATCACACATACACAGATATGTAGCAATATGTGACAGACAACATCATGGCCAAATCACACTGGCAAATATATACAACAACATACAGCCTAGACACAAGAGAACCAAGCAAGTCAGAACATTAAAAGCAGTAGCATAGCAGGTGTACCAACAATACTGCAGTCATAACCAAAAAGCAGCAAAAGTGCACTAAGGTTTTTTCTCCATATTCATGCACTACTTTTGCGTTATACTGTGGGCATTCTTTGTGTATATGAAAGCAGATATTATATGCTAGTCTTCTAATACTGACAGTGTGCATTTGTGGTAAAAGCAAATTCAGTATGCTTGTGCGACAGATATGGTTAATAATTTGTAAATCCAAATAATCAAACACAGAGAATAGCAGTGAGGCAGCCAGGCAGTATACGAACCATAAAACTTTCATTACATAAAATAAAAAACAGTAAGCACTTTTGCTGTGAGCTTCTTCAGACCTGTAAAAGCATCTTAATCAAACAAACACATTTGAATATAATTAGTCAACCAACAGAATTCAGAGAATCAGTTTCAAATGTAAGTCCAAAATTTAAAGGCATATACCATCCTTACATAAACTTGCCTGTATTATTGTAGCTAGGCTGTCATAAAATAGCAGCTTTTAACTACAAATTTATTATAAAACAGCCTTCTATAAATGTTAAAAATGTGTATAATAAGATCTTCATATAAATAAAAGCACCTAGCAAAAATATATCTAAACATAAGATATGATGACCTCTGAATTTTTTTTAAAAAATACATACTAATAAACAAAGTGAGACTAATCCTTAGTCATGTCTGTATACTTCTCCGTCTCCTAGATTTAAATGTATGTTTTAGGGATGCCCTCTCACTGAGGCCTTAAATCTAGGAGATGGAGAAGTATACAGACATCACTAGGGATAAGTCTCACTTTGTTTATTAGTATGTATTTTTTTAAATGTTTTTCAGAAGTCATCATATCTTATGTTTAGATATATGTATTGCTAGGTGCTTTTATTTATATAAAGATCTTGGTGTTATTGTATTGCAATCTAGGGTACTCTGGACTACATTACTCTATTACAGTCTAGGGCATCCATGTTGGTGTCTCACAGCACAGTCCTGGCTGTCCCTGACACTTCTAGAAACACTCAGCCCACAGTCCTGTATCTAGAAGCTGGATTCTGGGAAACAGTGTGGATAGGAGCATCGTTGTAATGTGACAGCCTGAATGTGATTGCTGGGCTCACGACTGCATGACAATCAGCAGATGTGCATGCACATTGCAGCACAGACATTGACGTCCAAGGGCCATGTATAGGTCTAATGACAGAGGGGTCTGCCTCTCCCACAGAAGATAACCTGCTTAGTACTGTTAGGGCATGTAACAGCTGGTTCATTCTTTATCACTGCTCTAGCACCACCATAACAGGGTTTTCAATAGAACATGCAACTGACATACTGCCATGCTGTGCCATGAGTGTTGCACTGCCTTTCCATGGCTGCACTCCTGACATTCATGTATGACATGAAGATGGTGTGCTACATGATCTCTGGCATGGAGAAGTGCACAAAAGTCAGATCCATAATGTTGCTGTAAACATTCAGATGTCTGTAATAGTAGGTAGACACTCTCTGATACTCATCCATGCACATCAGCTATACTCCCATAAGTTTTTTAATGCACAGCATTGGTCCATTGTGGGAAAGGGTCATCATCTTTACAAGAGTCTACATGGAACAGTGGTCACATTCATCATCACGTCCGTCATCTGATGTCCACATCATCAAAATGTCCAGCCACAGTGTCCTCCATATGAGAGACGACACCAGGATTAACATGGCTGTCACCTTCAAGGTCAGACAATGAAACTAATTCAGTGGCCCATGTGCAATGGGGAATGCAGTCGTAGTTAGACACCACACCTCAGGATCAGTGGACTGGCTGCTGGAGGAGGCAGGCAGTGGAGATTCTACAAAGAGAGACATATGACACATGTTACATACCTTCACAGAAATCAAATGATGCAGCAAAGTACTGAAATATGGGACAACTATATGACTACAATGCTAATGGTGATAAGGATTTACCAGGATGTTGTGGCTGTGAGTGGTTCATGGACCCTATATATATATATATATATATATATATATATATATATATATATATATATATCAGATATATGACATGTACATTATATAATAACCAAATATGACACATGAGGGTAATACAAATACTAAAACCTATTTTACATGACCTCTTCACCACCAGAGGTCAGGGCTGAAATGTCACTGTCACATGAAAAGACAGATATATAAATATCATCATTAAGCGTATACCAGCTGTCATGTAGCATTTCAGTTGAGGTACAACACAAGGAGATAAGATAGACATATAGTGGATGGGCAAGGATGATGTGCAGATTGCAGATGTCCTATGCAGGTTAACAAGACCACAGTAGTCTTGAAGGGCACAGATGTGATTAGCAATAGTCGGATTCAGCAAACAGATAATGCCTTACAGGTATGTCCTTCCTGTTTGGTGTATCATCTGTTGTAAAGTGGATCCTGTAGTATAACTAGGCACACAAACATCAACATGTGACTATGGTCCACCATCATGACTGGCAACAGAGGCAAAGAGCAAATATGGATCACACTAACAAGATATGGAGACACTTACATGACAAACAGTGGTCATATCAGCCAGATATACCTGTGTAGGGAGTAAGGCAACATGGATATTCTAGATCACAGGGAGTAATCAAAAGTGCTGCATTATATTAACAAGAAGTATGACCTTACCTGGTCTGTCTCTACATGCAGCTTCAAGGACCATGTCTTACAATGATGTATCTGCATGATAAAATGATGCACAAACATCAACATGTCAGTGTTCTCCACAGTCATTGCAGGAGTAGAGACACAGAAAACTATGGTCACTTACCTGATGTGTGTTGCTGCTGTGCATATAATGAAGGGCCTAAGAAATAAAAAAAAAAAAAAAACAGCATCACACACGTTACTGAGACTGTTATGAATGTACTGTGTTGGTAAGATAACAGGTTGTAAGACTTACTGTATGTTGTATGTCCACATCGGGTGTGTTTCCACTTGCACAATGTACTTCTACTGCTGGGAAATAAATATAACAATGCGGTAATAATTGTGAATTAATGTTCCTTAATAAAAAGTAATATATGTTGCAATGTTGTGGAGGGTAGGACATACATGTAAGTCCTAGAACACTGGCTTCAGTACCTCCCTGGGTAGCCAATGACCCTGACTGGTAGTATGATGTGAGTCTAGGAACACCATTATCTCATCTGGGGAAGGCAAAGATGACCCACCTCCAGTGGCATTCCTCATCCTCTCATAGATGCGGAGTCTGTTGGCTGCACTGAGGATCTTGTCAGAGTAGCATTGCTGAGAGGCCTCCCTGGATCTATTGTGACAACCCACACCACTAATCATGCTTGTATGGCCTGTACATACTTGATTCTGACAGACAGTATTGCACGTCCATCCTAGAAGGCCGTAGCTATACTGGTGCAGGGCCTCAATTATAATTTCATTCTCTCTGAGAAATTGTCTCTTCTAGTTCTGATTGACATCTGGAAAACAGAGTGTGTTAGACTTTATATAGGGGCTAACATACTCACATGATAATGTTAAAAGGATATGAGAACTGAATTGTTCACTTCTGATTTACAATGCAAAGCTTTGCAAAACAGTCTGTTTCATGTATAATACTGTTAAGTGCAGATAACTGGAATGAAAAATGAAAAACATATCTGAATACGTAATCCATACAGAGTAACCACATCATTACATCTACCAATCTGTTTAACAAATTTGCATAGGTTTTATGTGCATAGATGAGATCTGAATACATATCAGTGAATGTTACAGTAAGTAAAAGACAAACACATAGCCAATATGCCACAAACCCAGTGCTACTGCAGTGATGTTGCCACAGTTACATGCACTTCAAACAGAAATAGCATGTGTACCTCAAGAATGTTAGATGTATGTTATATACTACCATAGTCAGAAACACAAACATCATAAAAAAAGTTACTGTCATTATATGGTACGCAACACACATATTGGAAGTTATACAAAAACAAGGATGAAAAAAGTCAGCATATTAAAATAAACTATTATACAGTCATGACTACACATCAGCACAATAAGCAATGAACATTCAAAGCTATCTTCTTTTTGCCTCTGTCATATTGAGTGTACTAACAAATGTTACTGTATTACTGAGCATCAGAGAGTATCCGTAAGTTAGACAGTGAACATACAACTTATGGAAATCCTCGTAAGTCAATGGTTTCTGTAAATATACCACAGACATTATTGGTTAGTCAGTAACTGTGGATGTTCATCGTGTTACACTGCTGCAGTCATTACACTTGGGTTATCCTGCCGTCAGGCGGTTCCCCAGCTGGCCTGAATTCCAAAGTCTTGGTCCGGCATCGGTTGCTGTCACCTCCTCCCTGACATCAGTGCGACAGGTGTATATAAGATGCAGCCAATGCCATTTTCTTCAGTCTTTCTTGCCGCGTGGTGCCCGAAGCAAAAGCAGTTTGCAAGTGCCGGTCGGCCGACTCCTGAGATTTTCATTCCGAATCCAGAACCGAAGTCTTCTACAAAGCTAAGCACCCCATTGGGGAAACTTTTTCTTGCCACAGACCGATGTCAGTAAAAGTTAATAACTGTATTTCTTGTGGGAAGCAAATACCTCATAAGGATTTCCATTCTTATTGTATCCCAAGCCTAGGCCCAGACCACAACGTCACTGGTTGTCGGTTTTGTGCTAGGTTTAACAAACGCACTATTAAACTTCGGTTTCAGTTTGCCCGACATTACTTTGGCAGAAAATTTAATTACACCATGCCGTTGGAGCTTCCGACGACCGCAATTCATAAAAAACACAAAGACAAGGACAGTCGCCAGTTAGGTTAGTTAGTAACTATGGATGTGTTTTCATTCCATACAGTTCACTGTGGCTGCTTCCTTTTCATCCTGATACCAGCCAGTAGATGCCTACAGTAAGTTTCCTAATCCACACTTTAACACCTATATTATCATATATGAATTTAGTAAGCATATCTGTTTCTGAGACTATTATAAGTCTATTTGTATTCAAAATAGTAATGCACATGTAGGAATTTAAGCTCCATTTATTATCATCAGCATATCGACGTATTCTTTTTATTTTTCAAAATAAACATATTGACATATTCTGACGATATCAAAAACTATATAGTGACAGTGTGCAGATTATGAAAGACTTTTATGACTGTACATTCATATGGACTTCACACACATATAACCATTACTGAAATTCCAAAATATCTGCTTTTAGAATCAGTAATGAACTGTGATGTCCCTTTGCTCATATGGTTAAGCAATATGGCAAAGTCATTACTGATCTGCTATGTTTGCCGTTTTTGAAAAATTTGGTGGTTATTAATGTAAAATTGGTCATCACAGGTGGAAGACCTATGGTTGTTGGGTGATTTATACAGTACATTTTACACATCTAGCATGGCTTTAGTTTACTGATGCTTATAGCATGTAAGCTGCAGATGGCTAAGCATTTCTCTTTTATCCACAAAGCTTCTAGAAGCATCACACACTAAACTTCTATATGTGCAAATGCTGAGTAATGGGTTTACTTTGGAAGCTCGAAATTTCCAAACTTTGAACTTTATACGGTCACCAATAGATCAAAGTTTTGAAACTTGAACGGTTTAAATGGAGATCAACATACAGCTCAGAACGGAAAATTTACCATTCACTTCACTGTAGTGCAATCTTGGAGTTGGTATATTTAATTAGTAGGGCCTGTGGAGGGTGCAGTGAGCAATGCAATTTTTGTTTTATTGAAGTTTTGAATATTCAAAACTTCGATGTTATGGTCTCAACCATATGAAGTTCAAAGTTTTGAAAGTCCAAGCTTCCAAAGTAGATCCCTGAATAATGCATACATTAGTAAGCTCTACATTACGGAAAATACAACATTATTTTAATATCCATGCTTTCTCTGTTTAGTTTAATGAATCCAAGACCAATGCAGGTAAGCATGGCTGAAATATGCTGGAGTTTAAAACAAAACGTAATACAAGATGTGTGGATCTGTTATCCTTATTCTGTCTTATTGCTGTAGGTTTAGCACAGTATGTGGAGACATGGTATTGAAACACATGGCTGTGCACTACTGCTTTTAACAGCTTATTCTTTTTCAAAATTACCTTCTGATGTTTATTTTTGCAAACTGTGATAATTAACTCAGATCCTGACATATGCTAATATTATAAGGTGGATAAAAGTGTATTCCATCGTTACTCGACAGAGTTTTACAGCATTAACAGAAGTGTATGTCTATTAGCTCTAATGGTTATGCAACAGGCTAATCCGAATATTAATGAATATGTGTGGGTTTAAATCTCAGTGTAGCCTATTTTGGATGATATCTTGCCAGTCTGGTATTTCCTATTTTAGCACAGATATGGGAGATCTATACCTAGTTTTTAAGTTATGCAGAAAAGATCTTTACACATCTAGCTTGTCCATGATGAATTGAAACCTATAGCACTTAGGCTATAGATGACTATGCATAACTCTGTTATCTGTAAAGCTTTTAGAAACATCATGCATGTGTTAATAATGATATATGTGTAAATGCTGGATAATATATACATATCTTGCACATACAGTTTGAATTATACAATATTATGTTATAATCCCTTATTTTTTCATTGGCTGTCTTCCTACCTAAATTACGTGTATGTATTAAATACCAGAGATTATCAGTAATTCCTTTAATGTGTACTTATGCGTTTCAAATGCAGTCACAAGTGTTATTGCAAATTATACAATGACAGGTCATTTACATTCAAAAATGTTCTTAAAGATTCCCACAAAGCCAACATACTGGTTCTGTGAGTAAAGGTATGGAAAATTGGCTACTGAGACTTCTCTGCATACATCAACTGGACATAAGCTGATTTAAGTATATTTTCTGCACTTATTTAAGATTTGAGTGAGTAAATATTGTGTGTCTTGCATTCAGTAAATATTGTGTGTGTCTCTGAATCTCTGTAGTAGTTGTTAGACTGCTGTGAAATTCCTTTGTTAAGTGTTAAATAGCTTGGGGGTTTCTGCTACCTTTAAAATCTGTGTTGGTTACATTTCTAGTAATCATTTTAAATCGAGTTTCTGGCTACTGAGACTTCTCTGCATACATCAACTGGACATAAGCTGATTTAAGTATATTTTCTGCACTTATTTAAGATTTGAGTGAGTAAATATTGTGTGTCTTGCATTCAAGTAAATAATGTGTGTGTCTCTGATTCTTTGCAGTAGTTGTTAGACTGCTGTGAAATTCCTTTGTTAAGTGTTAAATAGCTTGGGGGTTTCTGCTAGCTTTAAAATCTGTGTTGGTTACATTTCTAGTAATCATTTTAAATCGAGTTGCTGGCTACTGAGACTTCTCTGCATACATCAACTGGACATAAGCTGATTTAAGTATATTTTCTGCACTTATTTAAGATTTGAATAAGTAAATATTGTGTGTCTTGCATTCAGTAAATATTGTGTGTGTCTCTGAATCTCTGCAGTAGTTGTTAGACTGCTGTGAAATTCCTTTGTTAAGTGTTAAATAGCTTGGGGTTTCTGCTAGCTTTAAAATCTGTGTTGGTTACATTTCTAGTAATCATTTTAAATCGAGTTGTTGGCTACTGAGACTTCTCTGCATACATCAACTGGACATAAGCTGATTTAAGTATATTTTCTGCACTTATTTAAGATTTGAGTGAGTAAATATTGTGTGTCTTGCATTCAGTCAATATTGTGTGTGTCTCTGAATCTCTGCAGTAGTTGTTAGACTGCTGTGAAATTCCTTTGTTAAGTGTTAAATAGCTTGGGGGTTTCTGCTAGCTTTAAAATCTGTGTTGGTTACATTTCTAGTAATCATTTTAAATCGAGTTGCTGGCTACTGAGACTTCTCTGCATACATCAACTGGACATAAGCTGATTTAAGTATATTTTCTGCACTTAAGATTTGAGTGAGTAAATATTGTGTGTCTTGCATTCAGTAAATATTGTGTGTCTCTGAATCTCTGCAGTAGTTGTTAGACTGCTGTGAAATTCCTTTGTTAAGTGTTAAATGGCTTAGGGGTTTCTGCTAGCTTTAAAATCTGTGTTGGTTACATTTCTAGTAATCATTTTAAATCGAGTTGCTGGCTACTGAGACTTCTCTGCATACATCAACTGGACATAAGCTGATTTAAGTATATTTTCTGCAATTATTTAAGATTTGAGTGAGTAAATATTGTGTGTCTTGCATTCAGTAAATATTGTGTGTGTCTCTGAATCTCTGCAGTAGTTGTTTGACTGCTGTGAAATTCCTTTGTTAAGTGTTAAATAGCTTTGGGTTTCTGCTAGCTTTAAAATCTGTGTTGGTTACATTTCTAGTAATCATTTTAAATCGAGTTGCTGGCTACTGAGACTTCTCTGCATACATCAACTGGACATAAGCTGATTTAAGTATATTTTCTGCACTTATTTAAGATTTGAGTGAGTAAATATTGTGTGTCTTGCATTCAGTCAATATTGTGTGTGTCTCTGAATCTCTGCAGTAGTTGTTAGACTGCTGTGAAATTCCTTTGTTAAGTGTTAAATAGCTTGGGGGTTTCTGCTAGCTTTAAAATCTGTGTTGGTTACATTTCTAGTAATCATTTTAAATTGAGTTGCTGGCTACTGAGACTTCTCTGCATACATCAACTGGACATAAGCTGATTTAAGTATATTTTCTGCACTTAAGATTTGAGTGAGTAAATATTGTGTGTCTTGCATTCAGTAAATATTGTGTGTGTCTCTGAATCTCTGCAGTAGTTGTTAGACTGCTGTGAAATTCCTTTGTTAAGTGTTAAATGGCTTGGGGGTTTCTGCTAGCTTTAAAATCTGTGTTGGTTACATTTCTAGTAATCATTTTAAATCGTGTTGCTGGCTACTGAGACTTCTCTGCATACATCAACTGGACATAAGCTGATTTAAGTATATTTTCTGCACTTATTTAAGATTTGAGTGAGTAAATATTGTGTGTCTTGCATTCAGTCAATATTGTGTGTGTCTCTGAATCTCTGCAGTAGTTGTTAGACTGCTGTGAATTTCCTTTGTTAAGTGTTAAATAGCTTGGGGGTTTCTGCTAGCTTTAAAATCTGTGTTGGTTACATTTCTAGTAATCATTTTAAATCGAGTTGCTGGCTACTGAGACTTCTCTGCATACATCAACTGGACATAAGCTGATTTAAGTATATTTTCTGCACTTAAGATTTGAGTGAGTAAATATTGTGTGTCTTGCATTCAGTAAATATTGTGTGTGTCTCTGATTCTCTGCAGTAGTTCCCCACCCCCCCCTTCCCTGTTTCTTGTCATGGTGTTAATCTTGTGTGGCTTTGGAATTGCCCGCCCCTGCTGTAAATCTCTTTTTGCACACTCCTCCTGGACCCATCTCATTCGCTCACTCAACTGAGTACAGTGAGATCATATTTTGATTTTGGATACTCTTACCAGTCCCATCTCCTCTGCAGTGTACAGAGGGAGCACTTGGGAAGGGCATTCCCCTATAGTATCTTAATCTATTCTGTTTCCTCCATCTCAAAAAAAAAAATGTATCTGCTTTTACTGTATTTGTGTTTCTTCCTACTTTATTTTGCTTTTGCGTCATCTTAAAAGTTCTCACTTGTATTTATTACTGCTTGGTGTATCTCATTCTAAGCCTTTTAGTTTAAGCACTTGGGTTTCAGACCAGTTGTTTTACATTAAGAAGGTTTGTGGTCTGCACTGTGGTGGAAGAACAGGTAGCTTACATCCTTCTAAGTTGGGAACTGCTGATTGAGGGCTCAGTGTCTGTTATTCTAAAAGTGTATTAATTCTGGTTTAAGCACTTGGGCTTCAGACCAGTTATTTTACATTAGAAGGGTTCGTTGTCTGCACTCTTGTGGGAGGAGAGGCTGGACTCTGCCCTTCTGAGCTGGGAATTTTTGGTTAAAGGCTTATAGTGCCTGCATATTTGAACTGCTTCTTACTGAAATTGGTACACCTTGTTTGCTGTAGCATAGACTAGATCCAGGCCTGCTGAATCTAGCTTTGTTTGTATAACTTGAGCACTAATCCAGGCATTCTTTAAAGTATTCAATTGTATTTATTACTGCTTGGTAGTAACTTAATTAAAGTGTAGCTATCATTCTAAGTCTTTTGGATTAAGCACTTGGGCTTCAGACCAGTTGTTTTACATTAGGAGGGTTTGTGGCCTGCACTGTGGTGGCAGGACAGGTAGCTTACATTCTTCTAAGTTGAGAACTGCTGACTGAGGGCTCAGTGTCTGTTATTCTAAAAGTATATCAGTTCTGGTTTAAGCACTTGGGCTTCAGGCCAGTTATTTTACATTAAGAAGGTTCGTGGTCTGCACTCTTGTGGGAGGAGAAGCTGGACTCTGCCCTTCTGAGCTGGGAATTTCTGGTTAAAGGCTTATAGTGCCTGCATATTTGAATTGTTTCTTACTGAAACTGGTACACCTTGTTTGCTGTAGCATAGACTAGATCCAGGCCTGCTGAGTCTAGCTTTGTTTGTATGTTTGTTGTTTGTTTGCTTGGCATTTCCCTGAAACGCTAATTCCACCTAAAACGCAGCTTTTCAGTGCTTCTGCGGATCCCTAGTGATATCTGCATTGCTTACTGTACTTATTTCCTTGTTTCACTTGAAAGAAAGTTACTGTTTGTTATTTTTGCATTTAAGTTACCTGTAACACATTGCATTTAAGTTATCTGGCACTTGTCCACTAAAGCAATTATATAAGTCAACACTAAAAAATTAAAAGCATTACACCTTCACAAACTCCCCTTGAGTACCTTGTTCCCCATTAGCCCTTTTTTTTCAATTATAAAGGAATTCCCAATACTATTCTAACATGTCCAAAGGTCAGTTGTCAATCTCATCTCCGGTCCAGCTGGTGAATCTGGGAATCTTGAGGCAATGTTACAACTGTCTCATGTACACAGACAACCCTCTCCTCCTCCCAACAAATTCCAACGCATGTGAGAGATGCAACCATATAGCCATACTGGAGGGTAAGCTCTCTCAACTCAGTACTGGCGTAACCAGTCAGGAGGAGAAGGAAACCACACTCACTACAATTCCAGTCTCACATAGACCTACCACAACAGCAAACCAAACACATAAACAAACAAAAACATACTTGGAGGCTCTAAATAAAAATCTGCCTAAGCAGCAGAGACCTCCAAAGCAGATACCCAAGCAACTGCTACCCCAAAACAAAACACATACAACACATAGCTCACAAAGCCAGTGTGCCGAACAGTCACAGCCCTTAAGGCTAAACAACACACCTGATACACTTGTAATAGGTGACTCTATCGTCAGGCACACTGACGTCCTGCTCACCAGGCTGAACAAGGAGAAGGTCACGGTGAGCTGCCTGTCGGGCGCTAGGATCCGCCACATAACACAAGCACTCAGGTCACTCCAAGGCAAGTACAAATATGACTCAGTCATTGTCCATGCTGGTGTGAATGACCTGAGACATACCTCCCTGGACTACATGAAAAGAGACATACAGGAGCTCTCTGAGCATGTAGCCCAGGCCGGTATGACCCTGACCTTGAGTAGCATCTTACCCTCAACAAGAACGATGCCACAATATGAAGACAAGATGATCAATTTCAACAATTGGCTTAAGTACTGGTGTCATTCAAAGGGGATCCAATGCCTGTCAGCCTGGGATGACATGCTCGACAAGCCACAATGATTTGCTAGGGACGGCTTGCACCTGTCACCCCTGGGCTTTCCGATATTGGCAAAGGCTCTTGCTACCCCCATAGTGCCTTTTTTTGGCAAGGCTCAAAAGACAAACCCACCTCCATAGGTATCACAAGGGATAAGAAACTAAGAGTAATGCTACTCAACGCCAGAAGTCTAAACCTCAAGATGCACGCACTCGAAACTCTCCTTAGCATGGAGAACATCGATATCTGTGCAGTAACAGAAACCTGGTTCAAGGTTCCCAAGAGCACCCCAGCACTACCAGGTTATACCTCATACCATGCTTTTCGGCCCCAAAACTTGGACTGAACCACAAAAGGAGGGGGAGTATCAATATTCGTCAAAGATACCCACACCTCCAGGTTGGTGGCACAGCACGAAGCATCAGAGACTATCCATGTGCAACTAACAGTGGGTAAAACTGCCTTCCAGTTTATAGCCTGCTACAGACCACCCTCACAAACCCAGGAACCCCACTTGGCCTTCCTGAGAACACTGGAAAATATGAAGGTCTCTCCAAACACCATTATATTGGGCGACTTCAACTACCCAAACATAGACTGGGAGCATTACTCTAGCTCCAACACCCTAGTCCAAAGGTTCCTACAATTTATAAACTCAATTGCTATGGAACAACTTGTTACCACTCCCACAAGAGGGGAAAACATACTGGACCTGATCATCACCAACATGGGGACTCTATGCTCCAGACCAGAAGTGTATCCCTCATTGGTAAGATCAGACCATAAACTAATCTCACTGGATATTCACATCCCAACTCCACACCCTGCCCTGAAAACCACAGTGAAAAACTTCTCTAATGCAAATTTCACACTCCTCAAAACCGAGGTGGAATCCTTCAAAGCCCCTGGGCCTGTGGAAATTATGGTCCAGACCGCAGAATCTTTTATAAATGCATTCTATGAACACCTTCAGGAATGCATGGATCATGCAATCCCAAATAAAACCAAGTCCCAATCCTCCAAAGTCAGACGTCCTGTCTGGTGGAGCCCAGACATAAACAAACTATACAATAGAAGGAGGAAGCTACTACATGACAGAGCAAAATCCCAAAAAGGGAAGGTATCTCTGATCTGTATTAGCAAAAAACTACGGGCACTCATAAAATTGTCTAAGGCCAGCTTTGAGAGAAAAATTGCACAGGACACTAAGGATAACCACAAGGCTTTCTTTAGTTATGTTAGGAACCTGGGTGGGAATTCCCAGATATGCTCAGAATTAGTCCAAAATGACAAAAAATACATCGAACCCACAGACATTGCCAACATCCTAGCTGACAGGTTCAGCGCAAACTTCTCCCCACCAAAAGGGCAAATATCTATCCCAGCAGAGTGCTGCCCCCCTGACATCTCAGATGCTCAGGTAAGAGCTGCCCTCTCCAAAGCAAAAAACACAGCATCAATGGGACCAGACAGTGTCCCGGGCTGCTTCCTATATGAACTTCAAGAAGAGCTAAACCCAAACATAAAACTACTGTTCAATCTCAGCCTTACTACAGGATATGTACCCAAAGAGTGGTGTACAGCAACAGTGGTCCCTCTCCACAAAGGTGGTGCCTCAACGGATCCTGGAAACTATCGCCTCATAAGCCTGACTAGCTTGGTCTGCAAAGCTATGGAAAGGATCATCATGGACCTCATAAATAAAGATATTGAGGACCTACAGACACTGGATATACCCAGTTTGGCTTTGTTAAGGGCAGATCCTGCCTCTTAAACCTGGTTGATTTCTTTGAAACAGTCACTAAGGCCATTGATGAGGAGAAGGTGGTCCACACAGCCTACCTGGACCTCGCAAAAGCCTTCGATACAATACCCCACTCGGGCATTATAGATAAGCTCACCAGCTTAAATATAAACCCCTATGTCACTAGATGGGTTGCAAACTGGCTCAAGGACAGAACACACATGGTTAGAATTGCTGGAGCCATGTCAGATTCCAAACCAGTTACAAGTGGCATCCCACAAGGCTCAGTCCTGGGACCTCTCTTGTTCGGTATATATTTCTCGGAGGTACTGGCCAACACGGAAGGACTGTGGCTGACCAAGTTTGCAGATGACTGCAAACTGGGCGCCATAATCAACACTCCAGCCGACACAAGCATCCTCCAAAAGGGCCTCATAGAAACAGACAACTGGTGCCAGAGCCATGGCCTCAAGCTAAATGCCAAAAAGTGTATAGTCATCCCCTTTGGCAAAAACAAAGTGCCCACAAATTACCACATAGGTGGTAATCCATTAAGTACAGAAGAAGTAATTAGGGACCTGGGGACCCAAGTTGATAGCAATCTCTCATTTGACAACCCCGTGGCCAAAGTGGTTAGAAAAACATTTTATATAGCCCACCTAATCATGAAGGGATTCACATCTAGATCAGGGGAGGTCATCGTGCCTCTTTACTCATCCCTCATCGGGCCCATAATTGAGTACAATGCCCCTTTTGGGATGTACCTTACCAGACACCTGCAGCAACTGGAAAGACCCCAAAAGTACCTCACCAAGAGGATCAAAGGGCTCAAACAGATACCATATGCTGCCCGGTTAAAGAAACTCCAGCTTTACTCAGTGGCATACTGCCTGCTCAGAGGCGATCTGTGCCTGACGTATAAAGCCATGTCCAACCCGGAATTAATGGACATGCTGCACCTCAGAAAATCCAAATCCCATCGAGCTACGCACTCGAGAGACTTGAACCTCAGCACTGAAATAAATAGGACATGCTGGAGGGACAGATTCATAACCCAGAGGCTCCCTTCACTGTGGAATAAAATCCCAGTCCAGGTTAGGCAGAGTCCCTCATTGACTCTCTTCAAGAGGAATCTTGATGAGTGGATGGGAGATCGTAGGTTTACCCCGGGTATCACTTCTGTGTCACTGTTAGACAGAGGCACAGTATACTAACCTCGAAAAAGGGCATAGCAAAATTATTTTAAAATGGGTGGCGAAAGCCAAACACACTCTGAATAGGCTTATAAATGCCCTAGGGCAGATAGCCTAGTATGAACCTATGAACCTATGAACCTATGATCAATACCACTACTGTAAATGGATCAAGGTGGAAGAGCAATGTTTAATCAATAACAGAACCGTCTATATGAAATGGAAACATAGTTGCCAAACTAGAGGGATTATCTATGTTGCTCTATGTCAAGGATGTCAATCCTATTAGATAGGAAAAATAGATTGTGCCCTGAAGGAGCGAATCTATGAATATCTATATGAGATTACAAAGGGAAAAAAACAGTAATGCACTGACAAAACACCTGTTAAAGCACCCAGAACATGTAGATTCACCACTGTTGAACAAATTCTGCCAGTCCAGTGGGAGGCGGACCATGGAGAGGAATGCTCAAATATACTGGCAACTCTTATCTGATGCCTTTAAACCCTCAGGCCTTAATAATAACTGTAACATAGCATGTTTGTTGAAACAGAAAGCCCTGGAAAGATGATTTTTAAAAGTCAAATAGTTAGGATATATTATTGGTGCTAAGGAATTAATACTTATTTATTGTTTATATCTGAATGTATTAACACATTGTCTCATATGTTTTGATGTTGTTAATTGCATATTATATAGTCTCTTTACCATTATGTTGGTGTACATTTGATTGTGTTTTACTACAGACTTGTTTTGTACATGACTGTGATGCATGTTACACCCCATTTTGTACATTATTATTTATTTATTTTATTTATTTACATTTGTTTACTGGGAAAGTCCGACTGGACACATTTCCATTTTCAGCGCAAACCCAGGGGGAAAAGCTTCAAATTAAATATGTAGTCAATCAAATAAGAACAATGGTGTATACAGACAGGTATTATTGACTGAATTCATGCCTTTCATCACATACAATGTTACTGTTGCATATGGTCATACATAATTGTAATATTGCATACATAACAGTTACCACATGTAGATTGTGTAATCTGTTAAGACATTTTATATAATTATTGATGTGGAGGGAATACCTATTATGTATGTATAATGTTTTGTCTGTTGTGTTGAACTTTGAAAGAGACTGGGATACATGGTGGCTCACCAATCATATGCAGAAGATGATGATATGCCAGACCACTGCCAGGGAACTCTGACTTCAAGGAACAGGATGATGACCATGAAAGAGATGATAATGACAGAAACTGACCAGGACTTGCATGTGCCATTGTTCCTGCTACTCATCATAGAAGACATCCACCACCAGGCTAGGGATATGATTTTTAGCACCAAATCCAGGACACAGTGCCAGACATCTTCCAGAGACACATAGGGACCTGACAGGCCACTTCCTTAAGGAAATGGCACTGGCCTGTGTGACTCCTTCGGGTGGATCATTAGAGAGATCTTTGATGATGTTCAACCAAATCTGGTTGGATCCACAAGAAAGTATTGACTGTATGATCCAGTTATGTAGTGCTGCCACCATGGTGTTTTCTATTTGCAACTGAATATGGTATAGGCACAATTGTACAGATATTGCATATTGCTGTCATGCTTTTCTGACATATATCATAATGTACACTGCATGTATGATGTCATTATATGGTATTATGTTGCTGCTGCAGTTATTTCACACATTAGTAAATTAAGCATGTGATAACTAATATTATTTACATAATTATGCTGTCACTACTGCATACATTGTTTGATATGGACAGAGGTGCTACTCCTTAAATGTGTGTGTTTGTGTGTGTGTGTGCGTGTGTGTGCGTGTGTGTGTGTGTGTGTGTGTGTGTGTGTGTGTGTGTGTGTGTGTGTGTGTGTGTGTGTGTGTTCATAGGTTCATAGGTGTTTAATAGGCTAATGGCCAAAAAGGCCTTTTCAAGCCTAGCCATGCATTCCAAATCTCTGACAAGTTCTGATGCCCTTGATAAGTGTAAGCATGTGCCTGGGAGATGAACCATTTACAGGTTACCTGTTTGCAGTACAGACATAGGTGCCAAACCAGGGAAGAATTTCTGGTTTCCCATCTAATTGTCCAAGTTGCATTTAAATTGGGTTAGGGAGGAACTCAAATGGATGGGGAGCCTATTCCACAGACAGGGTAGTCTCTGGGATACATACCTATCTCTCCAGCAGGTCCTGTTTATATCACAGCTTAGGTTTAAGTCTTTAGAATGGGTAATTCTGGTGCTATTTGTTTTGTGGATATGCAGGAGGTCCATCAGAGTGGGGTCTGAAAATGCCCTGTATGCCAGGCATAGATCTCCTCTCAAAAGCCTGTAGGAGACAGAATACAGGGATAGGGCCTTGAGGCAGTCTGCATAGGACATATTACTTATGTCATGTATTCTTTTAGTGAAGAACCTCTGTGGACATTCCAGTTGCTGGATATGCCTGGTTAGGTACATACCAATGGGGGCATTGTACTCAATGAACGGTATGATGAATGCCAAATACAGTGGAACAATGACTTCCCTGGACTTAGATGCCATATATTTGTTTATACGTTGAGCAACATAGAATGATTTCCTCACCACTATAGACATGTGATGGTTAGAGGCTAGATTACTATCTATGTGTGTCCCTAAGTCCCTGACTACTGGGTCAGCTCTAAGGGGTGTGTTGTCAATATATGATAGTTACCACAGATGGGTGACTTCCCAAAGGATACTATTATGCATTTTTTAGCATTTAGTTTTAGTCCATGGCTCTGATACCAGTTGTTTGTCTGTGTCAGCCCCTCCTGGAGAACATTTGTGTCAGAGTGAGATTCAATGACAGCTCCAAAATTGCAATAATCTGCAAATTTAGTCAGCCAGAGACCACTGACTTGACCTTAACTTCTGAGAAGTGAATGCCAAAAAGGAGCGGTCCAAGGACCGATCCCTGAGGGACTCCATTTGTGATTGGTCTCTTTGTAGAGGTAGAATCCCCAATTCTAACTTCCTGGGTCCTGTCTGCGAGCCAGTTGGCTATCCACCGGGTGACATACGGATTTGTACCTAACCTCTTGAGTTTGTCAACAATACCCAAGTGGGGTATTGTGTTAAATGCCTTGGCCAGGTCAAGGTAGACAGTGTGAATGACTTTGCCCTCATCATTGCTTTGGTGTCCTTCTCAAAGAAGTCCACCAGATTGGGTAGGCATGATCTGCCCTTGTCAAAACCAAAGTGAGTTGGGTCCAGTGTCTGGAGGTGTACTATATCTCTGTTGATCATCTCCATAATAATTCTTTCCATGGCTTTACATATAAGACTCCCAGCATGGTTTCAGACCTAAGCACAGTACCAGCACTGCCCTGCTAACCTTTACTAACACCATCCACCATCTCATGAATGAAGGCCAGATTGTCTCTTCCATATTTGTCGACATGTCTAAAGCCTTTGACACCATATCCCACCAGATTCTACTAAATAAACTAATTACCTATGGCCTTAGTTTATCCTCTCTAACTTGGCTCCACAGCTATCTTTCCAATAATTAACAGGCTACAAGGCGGGAAAAGTCTCTTTCCCCACTACTCCCCATCTCTGTGGGTGTACCCCAGGGTTCTATTGGACAACTTCTCTTCATCATATTCACAAGCACCCTCAGTACAGCTACCCAACATGCCTCCATTGTATAGTATGCAGATGATGCTACCCTTATCTGTTCAGCCCACTCACCCCAAGACCTCCAACTAAAATGCAGTCTTTTTTCAGGACATTAAAATCTACGTCTCTCAACATTGACATATTTTAAATCCCAACAAAACCAAAATAATAGTTTTTAGTAACAGAAAATCCAATGCTTCCCAGCTCCCTCTATCTATCATCTCTGCTAACTGTACCAAAATTGTCCCCACTACCCACACTAAACTTTTAGGTATTACCTTAGATGAATCCCTCAAATTTGACATTCATATTGCCCAAACCAAGCGGTAGCATTGTTGCCTCACAGCAAGAAGTTCTCCCGTTTGATTCTCGGCTGGAGTGCGGGGAGTGCCTTCTGTGTGGAGTCTGCTTGTCCTCCCCACGGTTGGGTGGGCATTCGAAAGACATGCGTAAATGGGTGTGCCTTCATTGAAGGTTGAACATTGAGCTGGCACCTCGGCATTTGTGAAAATCTACTGTCAATCATTAGCGGACCGGAGTTCCGCTTTGGCGACCCCTAACCAGGATAGTAATCTTGGTAGCGCATTCTGTAACTGCATAATGCTGTAGTGTGATAAGGTAGTTAGGTCTATGTTCGAATCCCAGCCCTACCAAGTGTGAGTGTGTTTCCAGCTGCCTGGGAACAGAGTAATGTTCACCCTCTTCAAGCAAAATCTGGACGCGTGAATGGGAAATCGCAAATTCACCCCTGGGATCTCTTCTGTGTCCCTGCTCGACAGAGGCACAGTAAACTAATCTTAAAGGTATACCTTCTGTGATCTACTATACAGAGGCACAGTAGGCTAATCTAATAGGGAGGCAAAAGCCAAATACACTCGGGCTAGGCTTATAAATGCCCTAGGGCAGATAGCCTAGTATCTACCTATGAACCTATGAAAAGCCAAAAGACAACAACAAAAAAGTCCACATCAAACTAGGTACCCTTTACAGGGTCAAATCATTCCTAACTCACAACGCCAGGCTAGCAAATGCTCACACACATCTTATATCTACCATTCTCTATGGCTCTGTCATATTTACTAACCTTCAAAAATCTGACCTCAGCAATCTAGAAACATGTTTCCATAAGATTGCTAAATTTGCCTCTAATCACCCACACAGATCCCACCATTGCTTAGCTCTTGTAATATTAAACTGGTTAGAGCTTCCCAACCTTCTATCTCTCAATCAACTATCCTTAGCCCACAAAATAATCTTTCATCCCAACAACTGCACTGCCATCTCCTCTTTGGTTTAACCTAATTCTAATAGTAGATCTCGCAGGTCTTCCAACAAACTCTTACTAAAAGTATTTAACTCCCACAACCAGCACGGTGACTCCCTCTATTCACATAGAATAGCCAATCTCTGGAACATCCTTTCAGATATAATAATAAAAAAATCCAGCACATGACAAGTTCAAATCACTCATAAAGGAACAATTTTCAAGTCACTGGCTATTCTTCTGCCACTCCCCATGTTAATCTATTTCCCACACTTTTATTTATTTATTTATTTATTTTTTTTTTTTACACGGAATTTGCAAACAGCCATATTTCTCTGCAGTTGACTGTCATTTCAGCCATGTGTCCCCATTCAAATGTATCACAGGGAAATGTCTCACTGCCTAGACGCCTGAACCCGTTATCTATGTATATACATCTCACCCATTTCTGTATTGGTTGCTGCTTATTGTGCCTGCTTATTTGAACTGTTTCTTTTGGAAATTGGTACGCCTTGTTTGCTGTAGCACAAGACTAGATTCAGACCTGCTGAATCTAGCTTTGTTTATATAACTTGAGCACTAATCCAGGCCATCTTTTTCTGGAGAAGATTCCCCTGCACCCTAGTGGCAGGAGTGTGCAGTTAGAACTTGTCTTATTGAAGACTGCTGGAACAGGGCTCAGTTTTTAGCCTTTTATTGGTTACATGGTTAATTTGTTTAAATCAGTTTGCTCATTTGGTACTGTTGTATTAAAAAAAAAAAATACACTTTATGCATCGCCGCTTAGCTAGGGTTAAAATATTCCTGGCGCCATAAAGTCTGCTCTTCAAAATTTCCCTTAGAACTAGCCAGTTTTTTAGTTTTAGCACTCAAATATGTTTCTTTGAGCTCAGCACTTGTTCAGAACTCATTGTAAGCACTAAATAAGCTAAAACTTACTACAGCATTCAACTTTCCTCACTTGTCTAGAGAAAAACAGTTTTTAGTACTTAATAAATAAGCACCTATCCAGGCATGTCTATGGGTCAGCTCCAGTGGTGGCTGGTGACTTCCAATCAAAGGGGGGCTGCAGGAGACAGATGAATGGGTGGGGCCAATGGGAAGGGGTGTGGCCAACTAGAAAGGGGAGGGGGTATGCTCAAAACCTCAAAAACTGGAACTTTAATTAAATACGCTGCTATGGGTGCCAAACTGTCATTATGAGAGTCCAATTAAGACAAAATGAAGTGTAGAAGAATAAATATTTCAGTGCATTTGCTGCATGACAGCTTACTTAATATCTAGATGGAAACAAAAAGGTTGTGAGGCATGAAAAAAATAAATTACTTTTTAAATACATTACTGAAATGCCAGTCAAAATCAAATATAAGAAAAACAAGTAGCACTCAACTCAAACCACTTCTCCTTGCACTGCACTTCTAATTATAATTTATATTCAGCTTTATAAAAGTACCAAGTAACATGCTGAAAGTAGCGCAATCTCTGTGATACCCCCACTTGTAAAATATTTCTTATCTAAGAAAGACCTGCTGCCTGACAACAACTATCTACTTGTTTCATGGGGAAAACATGATCAAAGTAAAAAATGAACAGCAAACAAGAAACAAGCTCAAGATAACTTGCTTAAAGGATTACTGCACAGGTTATGGACCACACACGATATATTGACATTCTGTTTAGTTTACGGGAAAAAGCCTGCAAAGATGAATTCAAGTCTCCAACAAAGGTAATGAGCTTCTTAAAATACTGTAATCCTGTCCTTTCTTACAAATACTGCCATATGCATTTCAGTGCCCAAGGCTTATACGTTATCTAGTTATGGAGGTATTGTCTGCATGGCAACAACAAAAAGGTTTTCAATGTTGGTAATTCTTTAACAGTATGCTTATCAAAGCTTACTTGCATCTTACAATCTCAGACAAGGTTACCTGATGGTTATTAAAGCATTGCTACTTAAACTCACAGCAACAGGCACTTTCTGAATAATAAGAAACATAAATCAACAGTATAAAAACATGACTGAAACCAGAACATTCTGCAAAATAAAGAAAAGATGAAAAGCCACTTTAGTACTTGTGTCTACCTTGGATGGGGGGATAATATGCACACTTACACTGCATAACTGCTCCTTGCCTTGCTTGGACACATCCAGAGTCACTACATGGGGGAGTGGGGTGCAACAAGTATGTCACAATTTGAAATGTCTCTGGCTGACTGTGATGGCCCTGACACATTTGTCATACCTCTCAAACTCAGAGCAAGAAATCTGGACAAAGCCAAACATAGAAGTGGAACAAAGGCCCAAAAATAAAGACATTATTTAAATATTGCTGTTATAAACTTAGAAAGATAATAGAATAGTAGGTCTTGTATTAGTATGAATTTTCTGAAGGGTATGAAATCTGAAACTCAAATGTCTGTCATTATTTTCTAACTTCAAGCTTTAATGATTTGCCACTAATTTGCCAGAAAACCACAATTTTATGAAAAATGGACCACAAATGTGATGCAAAAATATAAAATAGCCACACAATACAGCTGGGAACCTGTCAAAAAAGGGACACTTTTTAATAT
Source organism: Protopterus annectens (assembly GCF_019279795.1). NCBI lineage: Eukaryota > Metazoa > Chordata > Ceratodontiformes > Protopteridae > Protopterus > Protopterus annectens. The sequence continues at coordinate 338,152,462 of NC_056725.1, forward strand.
TAGTACTGATAATTTGAGCAGCTGACAAAATAAATGAATCTACATGCATTTTTGAAATAAAAGTAATCTATAACTTTAATTATTACAGTTTATTTATTTATTTACATTTGTTGACTGGGAGTGTCCGAGTGGACATAGGTCCATTTTCAGCTCCACAGTTAAAATAAACAGACAGTAGTTACATTGGATTACATAGCGATTAACAATTTAACATAGCAATTAATTACAAACATAGTTACAGATGAAGAACATAGTACATCAGTAGACAACTAGAATCTTTATCTGTGAAGTACATAACAGACATTAACAAATGTTACAATAAGATGTTCCTGCTGTATAATAAGTACTAGGCTTATGAGTATCTGAGCTTGTTATAATCAAGGTAGTTAGTGGGGTGGAAAGAAAGGTAGTGGTTGGATGGGGTGGGTGATATTAGAGTGGGAGTTGCAAGGGCATAGCCAGCATGTTTTTAGGTGCGTTTTAGTAAAGTTTTGAAGTGGGTGCATGATGGTACAGAGGTAATTGTGGGTGGGAGGGAGTTCCATAATTTGGCTATGGCGCAAGCAGATAGTGCGTCACCAGCAGAGTTATTAGCTTTAGTGATCTGCAAGTGATTTTTGTTGCTGGATCTTAGTGGTCTGGTGGTGCGATATGGTTGGAGTAGATTCTGGAGGGATGGGACATTTAGTAGATGATTTACTAGTTTGTGGGCGAGTGACAGTTGATACCATTGAGTGAGGGAGTTCAAGCCAGCCCAGTTCAGCAAGTGAGAGACAGTGGTGACTACGGTAGGATGCCCCTTTGGTGAATTTGGTGATTTTGTTGTAGCAGGTCTCTAGCTTGTTTAGATCGCATTGCCTTAGGTTGGTATATATATTGGAGAGGCATAAAGTAGGGTGGAGATAAGGTGGGAATTTGCTATTGAAATCATTGCTGCTTTGGTGAGAAGTTGCTTATTTCTGTATAACGCTTCTAGTTTTTTGTGGACATTTTTATGGTCATGGATATGTGAATGTCAAATTTTAGTTTATTGTCTATTTCCTAGCAATTTGATGTGTTCAGTTGGGTATATAGTGGTGTTGTCTTTTGCTGTGATGTTAAAGTGAGAGTTGTTTTGAGTATGTTTGGTGGGTTGGAAGATGAGTAGTTTAGTTTTGTTTGGGTTGAGTATTAATTGGGCATCGGATAACCAAGTTTCAACAGAGGAAAAGGCTTCCTGTGTGACTTTTTGCAGTTTGTGTAGGGACTGGGCTGAGCAGATGATGGTTGAGTCATCTGCATATTGTATGAGTATGCCATGTTTGGTGGCAGAGGCTAGATTATTGGTGGAAACAGAGAAGAGTAGGGGTCCAAGGGTGGATCCTTGGGGAACCCCTATAGAGACAGTTAGTTGGGGAGATATGTCATTCTGCCAAACAATGGATTGTTGGTGGTCAGGCAGGTAACTCTGAAATAAGTCGGTGACTGACTGAGAGAAGGATAGGTTATTGAGGACAGAGATGAGTTGTTTGAGTGTGACCATGTCAAATGCTTTAGATAGGTCTAGGAAAGTAGCAGAGGAGAGATAGCCATTGTTTTTATGTTGAAGGATAGTGTTAGTAAAGGAGAGTAAGGCAGTAAAGCAGTTATTTATTAATGGTAAACCCTCCACATTTTCTTCCAAAATTGCCATTTTGCGGAGAGATTATTAGAGGGAGAGCGTCATTTTTAGCCAAAATCAGGGACAGTTGAGAAGTTTGGATATGCCTAATTCTATAAAGCAATTTATTTGCATGTACTTCTCAACCTGTTAACGCAAGAAATCTGGACAAGACCAAATATATTGGGGGAACATACAAACAGTATTAAAATTGGTCCTGTATAACTTAGTGTATAGAATAACTGGTCTTGCTTTAGCATGCATTTTTCTAAAGGTTATGAAGTCTGAAACTCAGTGTCTTTCATTATTTAGTGACTTAATTCCTAAATGATTTGCCAGAAAACCACAAATTTTTGAGGAACAAACCAAAAATAAGAAGCAAAAATCTATTCATTCTGTGAAAATCTGGACAGTTGAGAGGTATAGTTCAGCCGGGGCTGTCTTTGAGTTTGCTGCCCTTCCTCCTCACAAAATCATGGTCGAATGGAGCCTCCCCCCTTGCAGCCATTCCAATATCCCATTACTTGGCTATTTCACCCCATTTACCATAAACATTGTAATGTGCATACTGCTTTACTTCTACGATGATTTGGATTTCATTTGAAAGTTTTATTTTGCATTTTACAGTACAGACACTAAGTCATCTGCTAAACAAAGCAATGCAGTCTCACAATGAAAATAGACTTACATTAAAACTTGTCTTCCCTTGAAACTCACATTCATTGAAACAGCATTGAAACCCACATTCAAAGAAAATACATTTGGCTAGTATAAAGATTAGCTTTGGGCTGTTTTCAAAAGATAGGACCCTTGCACACAAAACATACATGTGTTGTTTGATACACCTTCCTGATTGTATTAAATTATATTCCTTGTATAATACAGTACATTTGTTAGAGGGTGTTTTAAATTTATTGTTTTGAACATTTTTCCAGTAAACAATGAAACAAAATGCATGCACCAATAATGACAAAACTGCCCAATTGAGAACATTTCTATCATAAAAGTCTACTCAAACTTCTATAATCCACCAGTATCAGTAAATATGTACAATCTCTGCAGAAGTAAAAGTCATCTAAATAATTCCACATTAAAGAGATCCGTAACTACTAACAAACAACTTTATATTTAATTGTTTCATCTACAAATAAAGTGTCTGTTGCCCTTGAGGAATAAATTGTCTATGTTACATTAAAAAAGGTATCTTCGCCAGAGAGGACAACCTCAGGATAGCAGCATCCACCCCCCTCTGGGAGTAGAACCCACAGCCTTCTGCATCAAAAGCAAGTATGCTACCTATTGTGCTATTAACAATGCAAGCAGACTTAGTATAAGCAGTGCTAAACTTCACTTCCCCTTCAGATCTCAGCTCCTTGTAAAATTTACTTGACACTCAGCTGTATCTCTCAGCTTTGCAGCACAAGAAATATGGAAAAAGTCAAAATTTATTGGGGAGGGGACAAAAGCCAAAAAACCAGGGACACATTTTAAACATTGCTTGTATAATCTTTTAAAGTTGCTAGAATAAAATGCTGTGTTGCCACCATACATTTTACTACCAAGTCTTGAATACAGGACCCTGTGCAAAACAGTCAGAAAAACATACCACTATGCCAAACCAGCTGTTTTGTGAAAGTGAGGAAGACTGAAACTTAAATGGCTACCATTTAGTGAATTCAGTTTTCACCATAGCTGTCAACCTCTTAGCACAAAAAACATGGGCAAAGCCAGTAATGGGGGAATACAGCCCTCAAACATATTCATTGAATTCAGTTCTCACCATAGCTCTCAATCTTAGCACAAAAAAACTGGACGAAGCCAATAATGGGGGAATACATTCCCAAAAATAGGGAAACATTTCAAATATCCATCTTATGAACTTAGAAAATTGCTAGAATAAAAGGTTTTGTGTTAACATGTACTTTCTGAAGAATATAAAGTCTGAAATTCAAATGTCTGTTAATTTTATTTATTTAAAATTTGTTAATCAGAAAAGTCTGACTTGGAACAAAAGCCAATTTTCAGCAGAGGCCCAGGGAGAAATACTGCAGACATATGTCTTTGTAACATGGGAGGACACCAGAGCAAAGCCACACAGAACATGCAGACTCCACACAGAAGGCACCCCAGCCAAGAATCAAACCAGAAAACCTCTAGCTGTGAGGCAACAATGCTACAACTGCACCATCAACTATTTAAGGAATTAAAACGTCAGAAACCACAGACTTTATGAGGAACAGAACAGAATATGAGGAAAAAATCTACAAAACCTTCACAAATGGTGGTGGGTAGGGAGTTCAGGCTTTTGTTACCTGCAACCAAGGTACAGGGTTTGAGCCTGAGGTATTCTCTAACCATCACCAGCAGGTATCCTGAGTTCTCTGTAGTGACCAGTATACATTAACTGGGGCATTTCACACACACACACACACACACACAGTACCTGAAATAAATTATTCTGAAATTCATGCCGGAATGCAGCAGTAACATACAGCCTGACATCTTGTTTGCAGCCATGCCAGAATGTACATTTCTGGTTTCCTGCTTCTTGTTCCTGTTTGCTGCAGGTCACGTTCCGAGACTATAGACCTTGCAGTCCGATCCACTTCCAGACTTCTGGGGCATCTGCAGACTGCTGCCTTCTTCCTGAATCCAGACTATTAAGACAGCAGTCCGAATTCAACTTTCTAAACACGCATGCATACAATTTAGGAGTTTACCATTGTAGTTCACAGCTGGAAGGGCTGCAGTCTGATATCACGAGCCGTCTCTGGTCAGCACCTGGTGTTTTCTCCTGTCTACCTGATGAATCTGGGCATCTTGAGGCAATGCAGCAATTCCCGCATGTACACAGACAACCCTCTCCTCCTACCACCCAACACTACAACCTGTGAGAGATGCACTTATATAGCCAAACTGGAAGCAAAGCTCTCTTCACCCAAGACTGGACTAGACAGTCAAGTGGAGAGGTTAAACACTTGCACCACACCACACTCATCACATAGTCCCTCAAAACCTACACCACTCAAACACACATAGAAACACAAAACACACACCTACATTCATGGAGGGTCTCAATAAAAATCTGCCCAAGCAACAGAGACCTCCAAAGCAGAAATGCAAGCAACCTCCACCCCCCAACATAACCCAAATGATACATAGCCCACAAACTCAGTGTGCCACACAACCACAGCCCATAAGGCATAACAACGTACTGAACACTCTAGTCATAGGTGACTCTATAGTCAGGCACACTGATGTTCCACTCACAAGGCTAAACAAGGAGAAAGTTACTGTCAGCTGCCTATTGGGTGCCAGGATCCACCACACAATGCATGCACTCAGGTCTCTCTACAACAAGTATAAGTATGACTCTGTCATTGCCCATGTTGGTGTGAATGGCTGAGATGTACCTCCCTGGACTATATGAAAAGAGACATGGAAGAGCTCTCCAATCTTGTAGCCCAAGCAGGTTTGACCCTAGCCCTGAGTAGCATCCTGCCATCACCCAGAATGATACCACAGTACAAGAACAAAATGATTGACTTCAACAATTGGCTAAGCTTCTGGTGTCATTCTAAGGGGATCCAGTATCTGTCTGCCTGGGATGACATGATCGACAGACCACGAAGCTTTGCCAGAGATGGCCTGCACTTGTCACCCTTGGGATTCCGGATACTGGCTGAGGCTGTTGCCACCCCATGGTGCCTTTTTTAGGCAGGGTTCAAATCACAAATTCACTACTGTAACAGGTACAAGCAAGCAAAATCTGAGGGTAATGCTACTCAATGCTAGAAGTCTAAACATCAAAATGCACTCACTCGAGTCACTCCTTAAATTGGAGAGCATCAACATCTGTGCAGTGACAGAGACCTAGTTCAACCCTCCAGAGAGCAACCCTGCATTACCAGGCTATAATTCATACCATACCTTTTGGCCACCTAATCTGGACCGAAACATTAAAGGTGAAGTCATGTCCATATTCTTTAAGGGTATCCACACTTCCAGGCTAGTTGCTCAGCATAATGCATCCAAGATTATCCAAGTGCAACTAACTCTGTGCAAGACCGCAATCCAAATTGTAGCTTGCTACAGATCCCCTGCCATGCCCGAGGATTCCCACTCCTCATTTCTTGATACACTGGAAAATATTAGGGTACAACCTAACACCCTAATAATGGGCCATTTCAACTACCCCTCCATGAACTGGGAAAACTACTCATGTACCAACTCTTTTCATAGGATCATAGGATCATAGGAGGTTACTAGGTTATTGGTCATAGGGCTGTTATAAGCCTAGCCAAGTTCCAACCCTTATTCCATGAATAAACTTTCAATCAAAGTTAAATCAACACCTAATGCCCCTATCCAGGAGGGACAGAGGTGAGACCCCTGGGGTGAATTTACGGTTTCCCATCCAATCATCCAGATTACACTTAAATATGGTCAATGAAGAGCTTCACTTCTCCTGAATTGGAAGTTTGTTCCAGAAAAGACGTAACCTTTGAGAAACAAATATGTCTCTCCAGCAAGTCCTGTTGATGTCACATTCTAGTTTAAGGACCCTAGAGCGAGTACATTAAGTATCATTTGACTTATGGATGTGCAGCATTTATATTAAAGCAGGATCTGAGATTGATTTAAATGCAAGGCACAGATTTCCTCTGAGTAGTCTGTATTCCACAGAGTATAGAGACATTAAATTCAGTCTGTCAGCATATGACATGTGCTGAAGGCCTTGAATTTTCTTTGTAAGGAACCTTTAAGGTCTCTCCAATTGTTGGAAAGGTACATATCAAAGGGACCATTGTACTCTATTATTGGCCTGATGAGGGAAGAGTACAGAAGGGTTATGACCTCTCTTTTTCTGAAAGCACTGCCCTTTCTTTTGAGATGAGCAATGTAGAAAGCCATTCTTACCACTGTAGAGACATGGTGGTGAAATGAGAGGCTGCTATCAACCTGTGTGCCCAAATCTCTCACCACAGATTGACAGCTTAAGGTATTGTTATTAATGTGGTAATTAGCAGGGATGTTGCCCTTACTGAAGGGGTGATGATGCATATTTTTCCATTCAGTTTGAGCCCATGACTTTGGCACCAATTATTGGTCTGTGTAAGACCTTCTTGTAGGATGTCAACATCACTTGGGGACTTTAAGACTACTCCCAGTTTGCAGTCATCTGCAGAATTTGTCAACCATAGACCTTTTGTTTTTGCCTGTACATCCAAGAAGTAGATTCCAAATAATAGGGGCCCCGGCACCAAACTCTGTGGAAAACTACTGGTTACAGGTCTGCTGGTGGAGGATGAGTTCCCTGTTTGGACTGAGTGTGTTCTACTGCTGAGCCAGTTTGCAACCCACCTGACAATATATGGGTTAATCCTCAGCTGAGTGAGTTTATTAATGATGCCAGAGTGGGGAATAGTGTCAAAGGCCTTAGCTAAAGCTAAGTAGGTTGTTTGCACAGATTACCTTTGTCCAGGGCTTTGGTGACTGTCTCAAAGAAGTCCACCAAGTTCAATAGGCATAGGTTCATAGGTTGGTACTACGCTATCAGCCCTAGGGCCTGTACAAACCTAGCCATACCAATTCCCTGGATATTTCTTCTCAAAATATTTACTTCCCTGGACCCTGGTCTAGCAGGGTGACTGACATGATCCCCAAGGTGAATTTCCTATCTCCCATCCAATCGTCAAGGTTCCTTTTGAAGAGGGCCATGGAGGCACTCTGCTTGACATGTATGGACAGTTTATTCCAGAGTATAGGGAGTCTCTGTGTCAGGAACCAATCTCTCCAGCAGGTTTCTACCTATATGGCCATAATTACCGGAATTCAGCAATGTTTTGGTATTGAGATGGGCCCTTTAGGGGGTGAGGGGGGTGAAGTTGGCCCTAAATCAATCCGCTCAACGTTTTCTGGAATTCATAAATTCCAATGCCTTGGATCAGCTTATCCACACCCCCACCAGGGGCAGCAATATCCTAGACGTGGTCATTAACAACATGGGAGACCAGTGTTCCACACCAGAGGTCAATTCCTCATCGGTCAGATCCGACCACAAGCTAATCACCCTAGACATCCACATCCTGCTCCCAACCCCCATTAGAGAAACCACCGTAAAAAAGTTCTCCAAAGCCAACTTCACGCTTCTTAAGACAGAAGTGGCAAACTTTACAACACCCGTGCAGATGGACAATAGAGGTACGACTGCTGAATCCTACACAAATGCACTTTTTAAGCACTTACAGGAGTGCATGGATCATGCTATCCCTAACAGAACCAAGATGCTATCCACCAAAAAGAAAAGGAAGCCAATCTGGTGGTGCCCTGCCGTAAACAAACTCTACAAACGAAGAAAGAAACTGCTGCAAAAAAGAGTAAAATCCCATGATTGGAGGAACTCCCTGGTCAGCCTCAGTAAGAAGCTGAGATCCCTCATAAAATCCTCCAAAGCTAGTTATGAAAACAAAATCACCACTGTTTCTAAAGACAACCACAAAGCATTCTATAGCTATGTCAAGAATCTCAATATAACACTCAGATTTGCTTTGAGTTACAGCACAGTGGCACTAAATATACAGAACCAAGTGATATTGCCAACATCCTGGCAGATAGGTTCAGTGCTAACTTTAATCCCCTCTCACCCCCTAAAAGGACCATCTCTATACTGGAAGAATGCAATGTTCCTGTACTCATGACTGCACAGGTAAAAACCACACTCTCTAAAGCCAAGAACACAGCATCCATGGGACCTGACAACATCCCAGGCTGCGTTCTACATGAACTACAGAATGAACTGGTACCCCACCTAAGTGCCATGTTCAATCATAGCCTCACCTCAGGCATTGTGCCCACTGAATGGCGCACAGCGACGGTTATCTCAAAGGGGGATCCACCATGGACCTTGGTAACTACCACCCTATTTGTCTGATGAGCCTGGCTTGCAAGGGCATGGAATGTATCATCATGGAACTTATAAGCAAAGACATTGGTAATCTCCAAACTCTGGACCCCACCCAGTTTGGGTTTGTAAAAGGCAGATCATGTCTCTTAAACCTGATGGACTTCTTTGAAGCAGTCACCAAATTGTAGCTGAGGGTAAGGTGGTTCGCACAGCCTATACAGATCTCGGCAAGGCTTTCAACACCATTCCCCACTCTGGAATTATAGATAAACTCACTAAACTGGGTATAATTCCCTATGTCACAAGATGGGTTGCCAACTGGCTCACTGACAGAGCCTACACTGTGAAAGTAGCAGACTCCAAATCCGACTTTAGACCAGTGACAAGTGGAGTACCACAGTGTCAGTGCTGGGTATTCTCCTGTTTGGTATCTATGTCTCTGAAGTACAGGCTAACACAGAAGGTCTTTGGTTAATGAAGTCCACAGATGACTGCAAACTAGGAGCCATAATCAAAACTCCTCATGATGTGGACATCCTACAAAAGGGCTTCACTGAGACAGATGCCTGTTGTCAAAGCCATGGCCTCAAGCTCAATGCCAAAAAGTGCATTGTTATCCCTTTTGGTAAAAACTCTGTACCCATGAACTACCACATAGGTGGTAGTCTACTTAATACTGAAAGTGGGATAAGAGACCTTGGGACACAGGTCGACAGTAGTCTCTCCTTTGATAATCGCATCACCACAGTAATCAGGAAATCCTTCTACATGGCACACCTCATCACAAAAGGTTTGTCATCCAGGAAAAAAGAGGTAATTGTTTCCCTCTACTCATCACTCATTAGATCCATTATAGAGTACAATGCCCCATTTGGTATGTACGTCACAAGACATCTACAACAACTGGAAAGGCCAGAGAAATACCTCACAAAGAGGATTACCAGCCTCAAACAGATGCCCTATGCAGACCGTCTCAAAAAGCTTCATCTTTACTCCATTCCATATTGCCTACTCATAGGTGATCTCTGCCTAACATACAAAGCTATGTCAAACCCAGAACTGTTGGACATGCTCAACTTAAAGAAATTCCAATCCCTCCAAGCTACACACTCTAGCGACCTAAACCTTCTCAACACAATAAACAGAACAAGTTGAAAGGATAGATTCCTGTCCCAGAGACTTCCCATACACAGGAACAAACTACCTATCTATATCAAGCAAAGCTCCTCATTAGCACTCTTCAAGAAAAATCTTGATGATTGGATGGGAAATAGGAAATTCACCCCGGGGATCACTTCTGTGGCTCTGTTCAACAGGAGCACAGGAAAATAATTTTCTTGGGTGGCGAAAGCCAGGGTACCTTTTTGGCTAGGCTTATATAGGCCCTAGGGCCAATAGCCTAGTACCTACCTATGAACCTATGTTTGTTCAACAACATGATAGTTCCTTTTCCTTGCTAATGTGATTTATGTAACATTATTGTTTCATGCTGTCACTTTGGTACAATGGTCTTGTATGTGGTATACACTGACAAAGATCATGCCATGTTGTATGACATTACTGTAAGTGCTATATATGAGCATTTATCTTTCGCATATTGCATAGACATTCACTGGTCTGTTAGTGAATTTATAAAGCTCTTGCTTTCTTTAGCATTATTAATCACTCCTTAATTACTACTAATGCTCTCATTTCCTATCTTTTCACTTATGGCTCTTTTTCCTACCCCTAAACCACTTTGATCCCTTGTACCCTCGCACTTCTTATCACCCCACTTCTCTCCTGACTATCCTCTAACTATTAGCAACACTTATACTCACGTCTTACTGCACATTTTCAGAAGATCATACTCTAACATGTTCTATAAGGGTGTATATGTTTCACAAAGTGTAGTTACCTACTTTTATGCAAAATTGCTTTTGAAATTTTACTCAATAGCCCCACTCTAATATGGCCCATCTGTTTTGTATTTGTATAAATCTATATGTACTATGACTATATCATTTCATTTTTTACGCTAATGCTTTTATGATGTTGTATTGTACCTTGTTATATAATGCTATAATTTTTAACTTGTACTTGGAGCTTTTCTCCAATGGTCACCATTGAAAATGGTCTACTAGCCCAGTTGGACCTGCCTGGTAGACAAATGTCAAACAAAAAATAAAAAATAAAAATCTTGCATTTTCAGTAGCCAGTGTGTCTGATAATAGTTTACATTATGACATGTACACACAGATTTGAATAAGTCTCCCCGGGATTCAGCAAGCTCTACACGGCATGCAGGAATAGTGCAAGAGCTGCTGCAGGTAATATGGCTGCCGTGCGATCCAGGAATAAGCTCCCAGGATGTGCACAAGTGCTCCTGCACTATTCCTGCATGGACACAACTCCTGTATGCTAATTACCTAATTTGCTGGTGAAAACCATGCAAATGAGGTGAATTAACGATCCAGGAAGCAGGCAGACATAAGGGGGGAATAGTGTAGATTGCAGAAATGTATTCAGCCAGTTGCGGAATACATTTCTGCAAACTATAAAATGGAGGCATGACAGCTTATAAAAACGCATGTATTATAAACGTAAGGCATGCCAAAGGCCAGATATATGGTCATAGACATGAAAATTTGTTTCAAAATTATAAAAATTAACTTTTTTTTTGTTGGCCATTTTCGGCCATTTAAGCAAACTGGATCAGCCCGAAAATAAAAAAAAAAAGTTGGAAATAAGCTTTTAAACCAAAATCATAATTCTGCCATAATAGTCAATGACATGCATAACACAACAAGACCATGGAATAGTGGCTACTAAGGGGGCAGGTTGAGTGTAGGATATACTTCCATGCATTAGCAGTTTATCCTATTCCAATGAGGGCAATGATGCTGAATCACAGATTTTCCCTCAGTGCTAGCTTGCACCCAACCATGTAGGTGCATTAAGACCACAGTGTAAGCCTAAGAGCTAGAAGATTTCATAAGGGGGTGTCTCATGCATGCTGTAAGCTTATTGGAGGCCTCTGGTCTGTGTTTTCGATTAGCTAAGCACAGCTAAGGCAGAGGGTGTGTCTAAAACTGTATTGTCTACCACTAAGAAATGCAGAGTGTGATCGTGTCCAGGGAGGGCCAGTTTCTGCTAAACGGTATTTACATTGCCTAAACAGGTTTGGGCAGCGTGCACCGAGTTTAAAAAAAAACAGGAAATAGCAGCTCTGTTCACATCTGACCACTAGGTTTATGTGGCGCACCTTGGGGCTTAAACTGGAAGGGAATGGGAAGGGAAAACAGCAGTAGGAAGGTAATCAAGGAGAACTAGCATAGCTGGCAGGGGAAATGTATCAAAAACAGCCAATTACACAGGCAGCAGCCCAGCCCAACCCAGCACACTGCTATAAATTATGCAAACACCTTTCCCTCTGATTTTTCTGACAAGCTCTACACCACCGGTGTACACAAAATGGAAAATTTTACCTAGCAAAATGTTTGGGGCTGCTTTTGCTATCATAAATCAACATGTGGAATAGGCTGAGGGTGTTGAGGATAACAATGCTGTCGACCATCTCACAGTGAGGAGAAGTACAAGGGTGTACAGACCCAGGCTAACCTAACAGGTGCTGCATGAGCTGGAGATAGTGGAGAGCTATAGGGTGGACAGGGACAGCAAATTATTGAGCTGTGCCGGCCACGCCTCATATACAGAACCAACAGACGGGAACCCATCCCAGTGGATACCAAGGTATGTGTAGGCTTAAGAATACTTACCACAGGTACCTTCCAAAGGCCAACTGGGGATATCATGGGGATCTCAAAGGCATCAGCATCCAGGGTACTCCACCAGTTCCTGGATGCCATGTCAGCCCATGCCAGTGAGCACATATATTTCCACAACAGAAGTGAGGCGTTGACCAGCAATATGCATCTCTTCCACCAAAAAGCAGAATAATCTGAGGTAGTGGGTGCTATAGACTGCATGCACATACACATCAAAGCACCACCCAGTGAGCGGGGTAGAGTCTACATTAACTGCAAGGCCCCCCCCCCCCATCAACTGCCAGGTCTTGTGCAATGTCCACGGCATTATAATGAATGTGGGTGCTGGCAGCGCTGGAAGCTATCACAACTCCCACATCTGGCATATGACGCAGCTGTACCAGAGATTTGTCAATGAGGACATCCCATATGGCCACCTAGTGGGGGATGCTGGTTATGCACTGGAGCCATGCCTGATGACACCCATCAGAAATACAAACACACCCGAACAAGAACTCCATAATGAGTTATACTCACAAACCAGAATCATAATAGAGTGTGTGTTTGGGATGCTCAAGTCATGGTTCCTGTGCCTGGACATATCCTCTGGGGTCTTGCAGTTCTCACTAGCTACATGTACCCAAATTGTCATTGTATGAGCCATGCTACACAATATGATCCTGTGGAAACAGCTGCAGCAGAAACAGCATGGGGCAGTGCCACACAGCCCCCCACCATTGCCAAGGCCAGCACAGGCACAGAGTGACTCAGAGAAGGAACAACCTGAGCCTGCCCCTGTAGGCAGAAGGAGGCATGCTCAGTATGCCCAGGCCATGGCAAAGAGGCAACACATAGTACATACACTGACACTGTGGGAACCCAGGGAATGACACCACTCTCTGACTCGCACATACAGTAAAAGGGATGCCAAACATGAGACTACCTGTGCTTAACCATGTACAGGGAGTGTACTATGTGTATCCGACATAGTCAGCCCTCCAGCACCATCCTGTACTGGCACAGCCATAAGGTAAGTCATTCTTCCTATCAATTGCTGAATGGAGTAATATGTTCTGCTACTTGTATCTACTGTATGGATGTAAGCATGCAAGAGAATCGGGTGGCTGAATGGGATGGCAGCAGATAGTAGACACCTATATCGACACCTATATCGGCAACATGAAATCCATAACAAGTACTGATGTCAACATAGTAGGCAGTACTAGACAAGGTGACAAAATCCACTGCAGGACATGTGGTGGGCCAAATGTGTATCCATAGGACATACGCATGCATGTCAATGAGGTTCACATACCTGACAACAGTCTCAACCAGCAGGACAGGTGCAGACGAACACAAAGAAAGGTTGTGCTAAGGCCTCTGATTGATGGCAATGGAGAACAGCACCTCCAGACCTACACAGACAGACTACGACAGATCAGGCAGTGGGATGTTAGTTCTGAAGGGTAAGAAGTCTGAAACTGAAATGTAGGTCAATAAAACCTAAGAACTCTACGGGTCTATATTAGATGATCAAAGTTTTACTACTTTGAATCAGTAAACATCGATCACTACCGATTGAAGTAGTAAAACATCGAATCGACATTGAAAGTTTTTTTAAAATGCAAAAAGTAAAACAAAAGCATGTAGGCAGGGGGGCAAGCCCCCCTGCACCCCCCACACCCGTCACTACTTAAACATACCAACTCCGAGATCGCACTTTAATGGAGTATGGTGTGGAAAGGGAAGATTTCCCTTTCCTACACTGTAGCGTGATGTCAGAGTTGGTATATTTAAGTAGCAGGGGGTGTGGGGGTGCACAGTCAGGCTAAGTTTTTCTTGTTTATTTTTTTATTTTTTCGAAGTTATGGAACTTCGATCATATGGTGTCGACCATATGGTATTCGATGTTCCATAACTTCGAGATTATAATATAGACCCAAACTCTACTACACTGATATGCCTCTAGTCTGCATGAATTACCATATAGGTGGCAGTACACTAAACACTGAAAGTGTGATAAGAGTCTTAGGGACACAAGGTGGACAGTGGTCTCACCTTCGATAACCACATCACCACAACAGTCAGGAAATACTTCTATGTGGCACACCTCATCACTAAGGGCTTTTCATCCAGAAAAAAGGAGGTCATTATCCCACTGTACTCATCCCTCATTAGACCCATTATAGAATACAACACCCCATTTGGTATGTACCTCTCAAGACATCTGCATCAACTGGAAAGGCAGCAGAAATACCTCACTAAAAGAATCTCAAGCCTAAAGCAGATGCTTTGTACTGACCGTCTAAAAAAACTGCAGCTCTACTCTGCCACATATCGTCTACTCAGAGGCGCTCTCTGCTTAACATACAAGACCATGTCAAACCTAGAGCTGTTGGAAATTATACATTTAAATAAATCCCAATCTCTCAGAGCCACATTCTCCAGGGATCTAAACCTTATCATCACAATGAACAAAACATGCTGGAGGGATAGGTTCCTGATGCAGAGTCTCCCCAGACTCTGGAATAGACTCTGATACATGTCAAGTAGAGCGCCTCTTTGGCCTTCTTCAAAAGGAACCTTGAGGATTGGATGGGAGATAGGAAATTCACCCAAGGGATCACGTCAGTTACTCTGCTAGACAGGGGTCCAGCAAAGTAAATATTGTGGGAAGAAATAGCCACGGAATTGTTATGGCTAGGCTTGTATAGGGCCTAGGGTTGATAGCCTAGTTCCAACCTATGAACCTATGATAGGTCAGAATACAGAATGAAATGGAAGCCAACAGAGTACTTGAAATACCAGTGCAGTCATAGCAAATGTTTACAGTTGTCAGGTGTACTCCCCAACAATACTATGTAAAAATGTAGTAACGTGTACGTGTGGGGTATAATAACAGTGGAGCACAGATTACTTGAGCTGGCCAAATTAGCAGGATAGATTGTTGCATGTGTACAATATGCAGGGCTCTGTATGTCAGGTTGTTGTGTGTTGCATATTGTGTGAAAGTGGTCAGCATGTAGGCATGGACAGTTGTGTCCCAGTGGCCATTGGTCAGTACTGCTGATGACAGGGCCAAGTTCTCACAACTGCAGTACCAAACACAGTGCATCCCAGCAAGACACAATCCAGCAGTAATCCATACTAATTGTTCAGATGTAATATCTGTCACCATCTGAAAGATAGACATGGCATGAATGTGGGCCCAAACATACAAACAGTACACAGGTGGAAGTACCCTAGACAGAGAGTGTATAAAATGTTACTGTCAAATGGACACACCTTTGGATTTGTACATACAGGTTAACAGCACATTAGTTGGCTGTATAGTATGGAATACTGATGCAGACTGGCCAAACACTGGCAGACCACAAAAGGCACAGGTATGAAGTACTGACAAATTACTGATGTCCCTGCACAAGCCAGCATAAGGGGAATGCCCCACGTATATCTGTGAGTCAGCTGCGAGTAGCTTCCATAGCACACATGCACTCAGCTCACCCCACCATCAGCCATAGGTATCTCACAGGTCATATCCCTGCAGTTGGGAATGAGTACAATATGACCCCCACTTCCATATGGGAATAGCCACAGAATGCAGCATGCTGAAGAGGTGTCCCATGCAGGTGTGTCCCTAGCTGTAAACAGCACCCTGCCAGCATTTGCACCAATGGATTAATAAGGATAGAAACTATTGCCATTAACATCTTACACACCTACCCTGTCACCCCAGGGGAATACAGTGGCTTGAAGCCTGGGACTGTAGGAGTGACAGAATGCACTGGCCTGCTACAGATGGCCTGCATCACTACTAAATGCCCTACAGTCCTCTGTCAAAGACCTGTGTCTTGCCCATACTGCCAATGTATGTTATCTCATGGACTCCCAAATAATGACATAACACAGTCCACAGAACACAAATGCAAGGCCATCTTGACAAATCCCAGTAGCATGTCCACCATGTCCTACTGCATTAACTGTGGACCAACCCTTAAATACTGCTGGGATGAAGTGGTAACTATAGGGATACTTATCATATATTGTTTGCATAATGTTAGGAAGAGGATAGAATAACAAGGGGAGGTGGAAGCATGGACACCATAGAGTGTGTCAAGTCTGAAACTCTGATGTGTGCACATACTATCCCTGTCTGCAAACACAGGAATGGGTGGCTACAAACCTGCTTGTAAAACACAATGTGAAGGGGTAATGACCAGAAATATGAGCCCTGCCTCTGGGTAACCAGTGTGAATTTTTACAGCTGTGACGTATGGCCAAAGCAGAATACGGCCATTCTGTCACATTGATAGATGTACAAGCATGGGATCCTCAGCCACCACAGTACCAAGGTGCTGGACCATTTGCACAGACCCATCAGCAAGTGTCTGCAGCTCCCCCTCCAGAATGGCATGATTGTGCAAGAATATGTAGACCGCAGACCACAATACTGGACACAGCTGCATTCATCTTGCATTCTCCAGGAAATTACTGTGAGCAAATACATATACCTGTCAGTAGTTGATGACATAAAACATCACAGTGTAAAACAGTACATATGTCTGAATATTTCTGCTAACACCAAAACCATGTAGCAGAAGCAGCACAGACACAATTATTTACAGTATCCAACTATCATTTGCCCATTGTGACCCCATATTGTCAACCTATCTACAGATATCCTGCAGAAACAGGTTGCTAGCTCTAGGTGTAGAACACAAATACCTGCACTGGCATACAACCTACCTGGAATGGATTCACACATTCAATACAGAAGGTCATACTGGGCATGCTCCCACACTTAGAGAAACAAAGCCCATGTCTGACAACAAAATAAAGAACGATCATACTGGGCATGCTCCCACACTTAAAATGAAGTCCATGTCTGGCAACAACAGTGGACTATACATATCTGTCAGTTGCAGATTTCTATGCACACACTTCACATTGCACACCAGTCATGCTTTGCACACACATCAGATAGGAATACACACAAATATCCAAGGACAACACACTATAATAGGTCAAACATACACATACATAGATGTGGGGAAGAGAGTGACAGACGGTGACAAAGAACTCCCCCTCATGAGGCCCGTCCCACCCAGCACACATCCAATTGGCCAATATCACATGATGTACAAATATCTATCACTGTAGCCATTTGCTTCTGGTAGCTCTAAACACTATAGTGTCTGTGGTGCTTGTGATAACTGTGTAACATGACAGTACAAGTCATTATTCATCTAGCAGTTGTATACAGAGTCCTGTCAAATGTAAAGTTGTGTGTGACTGAGTGTTGTGTGTGTACTTCCAGAGGAATGGTTTATGGCCCATTCACACACACTGGACTCCCCATTGCCCTACTTTAGCTACCCTGCTGATATCATTCACCTTGAAATACACTTTTGGAGAAGGGCCAGCCCTATAAGCTCTGTGGCGCATGCTATACCTCCATAATGCTATAGTGTGATGTACTAGTTAGGTAGAAGTTCTAATCCCAGACATGGCAACTGTAAAACTCTGTGTATGTGTTTGTTTGTGTGTAGGGATCAATGCTTTTGAGGCAATTCACAGTCACTACAATTTCCATTGCCCTACTTTGGCAGGCCTGCTGATGTCATTCACATTGAAATACATCTTTGGAGAAAGACAAACCCTATGACCTCCATGGCATGTGCTGTAACTGAGTAATGCTATAGTGTGATGTACAAGTTAGGTAGCAGTTCTAATCCCAGGTATGGCAACTGTGAAACTGTCTGTGTGTTGGTTTGTGTGTGTAGGGATCAATGCTTTTGAGTCCATTCACAGTCACTACACTTTCCATTGCCCTACTTTGGCAGGCCTGCTGATGTCATTCACCTTGAAATACACTTTTGGAGTACAGCTAGCCTTAAAAGCTCTGTGGCAGGTGCTATACCTGTGTAATGCTATAATGTGCTGTACTAGTTAGGTAGAAGTTCTAATCTTAGACTTGGCAACGGTGAAACTGTGTGTGTGTGTGTGTGTGTGTGTGTGTGTGTGTGTGTGTGTGTGTGTGTGTGTGTGTAAGGATCAATGCTTTTGAGGCCATTCACAGTCACTACACTTTCCTTTGTCCTACTTTGGCAAGCCTGCTGATGTCATTCACCTTGAAATACACCTTTGAAGAAGGGCTAGCCCTATAAGCTCCTTGGCATGTGCTATAACTGTGTAATGCTATAGTGTGATGAACTAGTTAGGTAAGAGTTCTAATCCCAGACATGGCAACTGTGAAACTCTGTGTTTGTGTGTGTAGGGAACAATGCTTTTGAGGGCATTCACATTCATTTTACAAGCCTGTTGATGTCATTCACCTTGAAATACACCTTTGGAGAAGGATTAGCCCTATAACTTTGTGGCATGTGCTATACCTCTGTAATGCTGTAGTGTGATTTACTAGTTAGTTAGGGGCTCTAATCCCAGACATGGCAACTGTGAAACTCTGTGTGTGTGTTTGTGTGTGTAGTGATCAATGCTTTTGAGGCGATTCACAGTCACTACACTTTCCATTGTCCTACTTTGGCAAGCCTGCTGATGTCATTCACCTTGAAATACACCTTCAAAGAAGGGATAACCCTATAAGCTTTGTGGCATGTGCTATAACTGTGTAATGCTATAGTGTGATGTACTAGGTAGTTAGCAGTTCTAATCCCAAACATGGCAACTGTGAAACTCTGTGTGTGTGTTTGTTTTTATATGTAGGGATCAATGCTTTTGAGGCCATTCACAGTCACTACATTTTTCATTGCCCTACTTTGGCAAGCCTGCTGATGTCATTCACCTTGAAATACACCTTTGGAGAAGGGGTAGCCCAGTAAGCTCCGTCGCATGTGCGATAAATGCGGTATAATGTAGTAGCAATACATAGCTAGGTAAGGATTTGAAACTCAGTACTGTCAAGTGTGTGTTTGTCATCAGTATCTTGTGTGGAGGTAGATGTGATTGTGTAATAACAGAACTCATTGGGGGGCGGGTGTTGCAAAATTCTTATATTGAAGACCTACTATATGTCACAATGTCCACCTTACAAGGACAACAGATGTCAAACAGCAGAGAGGCTGGTGCAGACAATCCATACCCCTACATGTGACATTATGGATTGGTGAACAATATAGGCAACCCTTGTATTACCCAGAGAACACTCTCCACCCATGTCTCATACACAAACACACTTGGTTAGGCAACAACCACTATATTGGTAGTTCCCTGCATACTGTCCACAGATAGTAACCACGGTGTGATTGCAGTGGACTAGAGAGGACATGGCACCCTGCTCCATCCCTACAATAGGCAAATAATTGCTTACAGTGGTCCTTTGCTATGTTCCCCAGTGGATACCTGCAAAGACTGTAGAGTCTGCAAATGTAACCCACAAAGGGAATACCATGCCTTATACACATGCCCTGTATGGACAGATGCCACTAACACCAGTGAATACCTGTATCATGCTGTCAATGTAGTTGCAGGCACAACCTCAGTTCCATAGCCAGTTCTCACCACATGAGTTCAGGGATGCCACATCAGATGATAACAATCTGTCCACACAGAGACCCCAGATACACTTCCACATGTCACAGAACATGCATGTGGGACATGTTCACAACCTAGATACTGTCCATGTTATGAAATATAGAACACATGCATGGCAAGCATTGCACAGCACTGGCCACCCACAATAGTAACCCAGATGAGTGGATGGTGAACACAATACCCACCTGTGTGGGCCAATCCAAAGACAACACCCCTGAGCCACACTGGTGATCATTGTCATGTGGCCTAATGCCAAGGTATACCCTTTGCCTAGCCTTGTACAACCTTCTGGCACAGTCAACTACTACACACCTGTGAAGCAATGAACACATGCATGTCAGTACAGGCAAATGTGTGTGTGTGTGTGTGTGTGTGTGTGTGTGTGTGTGTGTGTGTGTGTGTGTGTGTGTGTGTGTGTGTGTGTGTGTGTGTGTGTGTGTGTGTGTGTGTGTGTGTGTGTGTGTGTGTGTGTGTGTGTGTGTGTGTGTGTGTGTGTGTGTGTGTGTGTGTGTGTATTAATGATTTTGAAGGCATTCACACTCACTACACCCCCATTGCCCTAATGTACCCTTTGGCCATATATCAGCCCGATAAGCTCTGTGGCGCATGTGATACCCGCATAATACTGTAGTGTAGAAAACTAGTTATTTATAAATTCTAATCCTGACCCTGCCAACTGTGATAATGTGTGTGAGTCCCTGAGAGAGTATGGTTGTGTCTTCCTTGACACATGCTTATGTGGACAGCCACATATACTACACTTACCTTATCCCTCTTTTATCACTGCTGCTGATGTCACTCACCTTCAAAGATACCTTTGGACAGCTCTCTTACATATAAGCTCCATAGCATGTGCAATAACTGTATAACAATGTAATAGCAGTAATAGTCAGGCAGGTGTTTGAAGTCCAGTACTGGTATGTATGTCACACAAACATGCTTAGTTCTTACTCTCCTACCCCCTTTATCTCTATCTTTCTCTCTCACTCCCTTTCTGGTGGATGTGGGAAAGTACACCTGCTTTTCTTAGGAAGCAGCTTGTGTTTTGTAAGTTATGCTCATGATCAGCTGATGGACTGTGCACAAATTGCAGTCCCCCACTAGCTGATTGCATGTGGAAAAGCTGTGGTATCATTCCTATAGCAATTTGCATGGAAACACACTCCTATAATTAAGAACATCAAGTGGGTGTTGGCTCTTTTCATTCACTGTGTGCAGTACTTCATGGGGTGTTTCACAAACAGCATCACAGAGAGTAGTTAGATATACCTCTTACAACATACACTGTGGAGACAGGCCAACAAACAGGAGGGGGATGCTCCAGACATGAGGACAGAATGTAAGTATTGCTCTTCTACATTTGAAGTAATGTTGGTTTACCAGGGTTTGTGTGGATATGGCTGGTCTACATGATTTAATATCTGTCATGACAGTGTTATGTGGTTGGGGAAAATCCCACCTATAGGGCTATCTGCAGACTACCCAGTGTTTGGAGACTTACATGTGTTGTGTCACTCACACATTTCCTATCTTTAGAAATGCAGTAGCATTCTCTGAGGATTGCAGTCAGTACATGGTGACAGGCATGTAAATTACATATGTCACAATAAATCCTGTTACACCAATAAATGTATGGGTTCATTACAGAAACATGTCAGTATTGGCCCTGTGTTACTGCCTCCAGCCACAACTCTGTCAACCTTTGTACATATGTCATGCAGTAAGAGATGCATATGTTCAGTACATCATTATTTACTGACATCATACCTAGTAACAATCCAGTGAGATACCAGACTGCTAGACATGTTATGTATAGTAGGCCTTATATTTGAGGACAAAACCTGGATATTCTGTTTTAGTCTGTACAGTATTGAGGTCTGTGTACATATGGTGATTGTCGACAGAGTGTGCAATGTCAGTATATACCTTGGCCTGTGTACAGACTGTGGTAGATGTCATTGTTCTTGGTCCTGTGCTATGTGATGTTGCATGCTGCTGCAGTGTATGGTACCCTATCAGCATACATGTTTGTAGGGCCAGACCGACACATGTCCCATACCAGAGTCAGGCATCGGAATACACTGTGTATT
>NC_056725.1:338181345-338183845 GCF_019279795.1 Protopterus annectens
AGCACCCCTGGAGTGCTGGGGCTGGTACTGCCACTACGGGAGCAGCTCTGACTTCTTGCACATCCATGTCAACCTCCAGCTGTTGGTGCTGCTGACCTATGTCCACGTGGCCGTCACACTACTCCCACCATATGCTCAAGCACAGACATTCCACTGTCAAGGATTCCCACCATCTCACCCAACCATCTATCCATGACCTCTGCAAAATAACCGTGGGCACCTGCAAGATCACGGGTGTTGTCAATAACAGCAGAATGAGTAACCCTATGCAGCCTCATACCCTGTCTGGTATACCATTCCATACTTACCTGCACCTTCATGAAGGCCTGAAACATGCATCTGGTGGCACCAGATGTGGCTCTTCTGCCAGAGGCATGATGACCAGCAGCCCTTCTACTAGCACCCCTGTACATCTGCCTGTGTGGTACCCCACTGGACATCCAGCTATGGCTGCTGTGTCCAGACACATGTGCCATAGACACCACACTTTCTTGTCCCATGCCATCACCCACCAACTGTCCCTCATCTATGGCCACTGGTGATGGGGTATGTATAGGCAATGTGACTGTGTACAGGGATGGGATGGATAACAGTGGGATGTCAAATGGTGCAGCTTCAGCCCCGGATAACCTTGCCTGTGCCTCAACACACCTATCATCATTATCAATGTCTGTATGGACACTAACATCAGTTTGCCTGCAGGAGGGACCCTGATCCACCTCACCACCTGTGAGGGGAAAACAAGAAATGCACTTTAAGACCTGCACATCATTGCTTAACAGTATACACACACACACACACACACACACACACACACACACACACACACACACACACACACACACACACACACACATTTACAGCTGAGGTTGCACAAAGATATTACACACAGACCTCTCATTACCCATCTGTCAACATGCATGACATATGGCACTCAACAGCATGCAGTGCAGTTATAGTCAATCCCTGTTACCAATATTATACATCTCTGTGATGCATGGGTTGTTAGTAGGTGATATCCCTTCCCCTGGAACAAACTGCACCCATGTACACAGTATTGCTGTGCACCTGTTCAGCACCCTGGCATGTACTGTGCACCATACCTCACAGGTGTACACACCATTGCTGAATGTGTATATGTTTATCAGTTATGTTTGCTGTGCTGCTCACAGCCTCTATGTGTTTGTCCAACACATACCTGGGATGATATGTGGATAGATGTCATTAGTGAATGCCTGATGTCTGATTTACAGATCTCATTATCAGCGGTGC
The DNA here is from genome assembly GCF_019279795.1 of Protopterus annectens. NCBI lineage: Eukaryota > Metazoa > Chordata > Ceratodontiformes > Protopteridae > Protopterus > Protopterus annectens. The sequence continues at coordinate 338,182,618 of NC_056725.1, forward strand.
ATATGTGGCCAATAAAATACAATTACACTGACAACCTTCAAACCTTACTGTGGCTATGAGGAGTGTACACACCCTTATTGACATGGCACCCTCTTCCCTGATATGCCATGGGGCCACCTTACTGCATATGTTAACATTACATGAACCTGATATGTGACCAGTGCAATCAAATGCAGTATCAGACAAATGTGTTAGTAGTGCAGATGCTGATTGAGATGCATACAATTTGTGGATGTACACATGTGCACACCCTTATCATGATGGTTTGTTGCACCAACTGTTAAATGTACTACAGCAGTCTCTATTCCTGGAAGGGGTATACTAGCATGGGCCATCTGCTTTTGCCAGTATTTGGTCACTCTACCCTACAAATGTCCCCCAACTCTGCATGATTGCAAGGTCAACTCATGTGTACAGCCCTTGGAGGTCACACAGTGCTGTCACTATTGCGGTGGATTCAGGGTTATGTTTGCCACAATTTATGACCTTGACTGTGTGCAGATACAGCCAGTCTTAGCGGGTTTTGGATGTATGCTTCAGTTCACTGTTGTGTTTCAGGATGACACCCCCTCCCCATCCTCAGCCTTTTTGCAGATGCTTGACAACTATGGGCTACACATGTGTGTCATTTTGCAGTGTCCCAAATTCTGAACACCATGAGTACCAGCCTAGTCCCTGCTAATGAATGGCAAACATAAAGGTGTACACTGGCATCAGCAAGGTACATATGGGGATGGTGGGCCTGAGGTGGGGGTGAGGTGTTGCTTGTGCAGCACATGTATCTTAATTGATAGTGTCTGTAGGTTTCCAGCTTGGTCTTGGTACACCAGTACATATTGCAACACATGCCTTTGGGGGACTTTTGATGATATGCATATGCTACCTGTAGAGAGCCCTGGCTGATGTTTCCTGTGGAGCAACTGTCCCATTTGATTACCCTAACCCATGGGCCGCACTTGTGCAGAGTACAGGTGATTGTCGACACAGTTACTGCTCATCCAGTACTTGCTAGACATTCCTGCAACTCCCTCAGTGTTGTGGCATGTTACTAGGCAGCCTGCACAACCTACATAAGACATATGTCGTCATCTGTCTTGGATGGCCATCTGTTTATTTTCTACATTAATCTTGTCCCTTCCTCGCCACATACATGACTGTCTGCACTGTGTGCCATGGTATATGCAATGGTGAGGTAAGGTTACATGTCCCACTCCTGCATGCTACCTGT